>NC_134696.1:67322398-67607398 GCF_050947455.1 Rhinoderma darwinii
CTTCCTCGGGTAGTTGTATGTTCTGTAGTCGATGGGACGGTTAATCTGGTTGGGCTGCACTTTTCATAGGTACCTTTGCTGTTTCACCTATGTCATGCCGTGCGCACATCATGCAGGCTGCTACATTCCTAGTGGTGGCATTATTGAATCCAGGGACAAGCCAAGTTACTGACACCTGGCTGCACATACTCTCTTGTTATCAGGTCTGTTATCCCTTACGCTCTCAACCGTCTGGTTTCAAAACACTCTGCTGTTGTTTTTGTACATTTTTTACCTACCTTGTCTTCATGACTGAGACGAATGAACCACTCTCACCGTGTATGATTCATTAATTGGCTGCGCCAGAGAGATATTCGTCCATTTTCCATACTCCTGCTAGGAACTGTTCCTGGCCGTTTAACTAGTTAAATGCCGTGGTCAATAGCGAACGTGGCATTTATAGTGGTTTTCCTATGAAGAATATTTATGACATATCCATAGGATATAATCCAAAAAATACAATATTTGAAGCAGCACAAATCCCGTTATCAGGCTTAAGAAAGACCCTCCACTTGTCACGGGTCGAAACGTTGCCATTTTTTTTACTGGATGTTTGACTAATAAAAGAACATATTGATTGAAACTTGGGAGACGTGTGCTGCTGTTCACCACGCTTTTTCTGAATATCCACAGGATATATCATAAATGTCAAATAGATGCGGGTCCCACCTCTGGGACCCGTATCTATCTCTAGAATGGGTCCCCCTAAATCCTGTTCTATCTTAACCGGCTCCGCTGTCTTCCGGCCACTTAACTTCCTGGTTACATGGTTAAGTTACGGAAACAGCGTAACTCAGTGAGCTACGCAGTTTCCATAACTCTCATAAAACTGAATAGTCGTTATGGAAACCATTTAGCGTAGCTCAGCTAGTTATGCTGTTTCCTTAACTCATCCATGTATTGCAGTGTATTGTACCAGCGATGTAATGATCGCTGGTTCAAGTCCCCTAGGGGAACTAATAAAGTGTGTAAAAAAAAAAAAGTTACATAGTTACATAGTTAGTACGGCTGAAAAAAGACACATGTCCATCAAGTTCAACCAAGGGACGGGAAAAGGAATGGAAAAAATTTCTACACATAGGAGCTAATACTTTTTTGTTCTAGGAAATTATTTAACCCTTTTTTAAAGCTATTTACTGTCCCTGCTGTGACCAGCTCCTGCGGTAGGCTATTCAATAGATTCACAGTTCTTACAGTAAAGAAGGCTTGTCGCCTCTGCAGGTTGTACCTTTTTTTCTCCAGACGGAGGGAGTGCCCCCATGTTTTACATCGAACAGGATTTCACCGTATTTTTTGTATGTGCCATTAATATATTTATATAAATTAATCATGTCCCCCCTTAGTCGTCTTTTTTCAAGGCTAAATAGGTTTAATTCTTTTAATCTTTCCTCATAACTTAGATTATCCATGCCCCTAATTAGCTTCGTTGCTCTTCTTTGTATTTTTTCCAACTCCAGGTAATCCTTTCTATGAACTGGAGCCCAGAACATATTCTAGATGAGGCCTCACTAATGCTTTGTAAAGTGGCAATATTACATCCCTGTCCCGCGAGTCAATGCCTCTTTTAATACACGACAATATCCTGCTGGCCTTTGAAGCAGCTGATTGACACTGCATGCTGTTATTTAGTTTATAATTTACAAGTACACCCAGATCCTTCTCAACAAGTGAATCCGCCAGTGTAGCTCCCCCTAGGACATATGATGCATGCAGGTTGTTGGTACCCAGATGCATAACTTTACATTTATCTACATTAAACGTAATTTGACAACTGGATACCCAAACACTTAGTTTGTTTAAATCTGCTTGCAATTCACGAACATCTTCCATAGACTAAACTATATTACATAGCTTGGTGTCATCTGCAAAAATAGAAATAGTTCTATTAATCCCATCCTCTATATCATTAATAAATAAATTGAATAATAGTGGTCCCAGCACTGAACCCTGGGGTACACCACTTACCGGGGACCATTCAGAGTAGGAATCATTGACCACAACCCTCTGGATATGGTCCTTGAGCCAATTCTCAATACAATTACAAACTATATTTTCTAAACCTATAGTCCTTAATTTACCCATTAGGAGTCTATGGGGGACAGTGTCAAATGCCTTTGGAAAGTCCAAAAACACTATATCCACAGCGGCCCCTCTGTCTAGGCTTCTGCTCACCTCTTCATAAAAACAGATTAGATTAGTTTGACAACTTCTGTCCTTAGTAAAACCGTGCTGGCTTTCACTTATAATACTCTTTTTTGTCACATAATCCTGTATATAGTCCTTCAATAGCCCCTCAAACATTTTCCCCACGATGGATGTTAAGCGTACTGGTCTATAATTACCCGGGGAAGACCTAGAGCCCTTTTTAAAAATAGGCACCACATTTGCCCTGCGCCAGTCCCTTGGCACTATTCCAGTCACTAGAGATTCTCTGAATATTATGAAAAGGGGGACATAAATAACTGAACTAAGCTCTTTAAGAATTCTAGGGTGTAACCCATCTGGTCCCGGGGCCTTGTGCACATTTATTTTATTTAATTTAGCTTGGACCATATCTACATTCATCCAATTCAGTATATCAACCGATATATTAACAGCACTGGCATCGGCTACATCAGCTGCTCTTTCTTCAGTTGTATATACAGAGCTAAAGAACCCATTTAGTAACTCTGCCTTCTCTTGATCCCCTGTGACCAACTCCCCATTACCACTATCTAGGGGTCCTACATGTTCAGACCTTGGCTTTTTAGCATTTTACAAAGGCTACAGCTGTACACTCAGATTTGTATTTTTTAAACGCCCTTTTTTTGTCACGTATTGCCCTTTTTACAGAAGGTGTAAGCCATGCAGGATTTAATTTTAGTCGTTTATACTTGTTACCTGTAGGAATAAATTTTGCACTATAATTACCCAAAGTAGATTTGAAAATCTCCCATTTATCATTTGTCCCATTATTTAACATTAGTTCTTCCCAGTCTATATCCTGAATTGCAGCCCTCATCCTAGGGAAATTGGCCTTCTTAAAAATTAAGTGTTTTTGCCCTCCCAGCCTGTGTTTGTCTTTTACACTATAGGTAAAATATAACTACAGGGTGCTCCATTTATATGGATACACCTAAATAAAATGGGAATGGTTGGTGATATTAACTTCCTGTTTGTGGCACATTAGTATATGGGAGGGGGGAAACTTTTCAAGCTGCGTGTTGACCATGGCGGCCATTTTGAAGTCAGCCATTTTGTATCCAACTTTAGTTTTTTCAAAGGGAAGAGGGTCATGTGACACATCAAACTTATCGAGAATTTCACAAGAAAAACAATTGTGTGCTTGGTTTTAACGTTACTTTATTCTTTCATGAGTTATTTATGTCATTATGGGTGTCAGGTTCGAGCATTCCTAGATGAACAGTTTCCTGGAAAGTGGATTGGTCGTCGTGGGCCAGTTGAATGGCCCCCTATGTCTCCCGATCTGACCCCCTTAGACTTTTATCTTTGGGGTCATCTGAAAGCAATTGTCTATGCTGTGAAGATATGAGATGTGCAGCAACTGAAACTATGGATACTGGAAGCCTGTGCTAGCATTTCTTCTGCGGTGTTGCTATCAGTGTGTGAAGAGTGGGAGAAGAGGGTTGCATTGACAATCCAACACAATGGGCAGCACTTTGAACACATTTTATAAGTGGTCAGAAACGTGTAAATAACTCATGAAAGAATAAAGTAACGTTAAAACCAAGCACACCATTGTTTTTCTTGTGAAATTCTCGATAAGTTTGATGTGTCACATGACCCTCTTCCCATTGAAAAAACTAAAGTTGGATACAAAATGGCCGACTTCAAAATGGCCGCCATGGTCAACACCCAGCTTGAAAAGTTTCCCCCCTCCCATATACTAATGTGCCACAAACAGGAAGTTAATATCACCAACCATTCCCATTTTATTTAGGTGTATCCATATAAATGGCCCACCCTGTATATTGTGATCACTGTTACCAAGGTTTTCACGAACATTGAAATTCCCAACAAGCTCTGCATTATTAGAAATTACCAGATCCAACAGAGCTTCACCTCTAGTCGGGTCTTCCACAAACTGGCCCATAACATTTTCCTGCAACAGGTTGAGGAAATGTCTCCCCTTTGCAGTTAAAGCCGAACCATGACACCAATTAATATCCCGGTAATTAAAATCTCCCATTATCACAACAGTACCCGCCTGTGCAGCCCGCTCCATCTGTTTATATAGCTGACCTTCCATCTCCTCAGTTATATTGGGGGGTCTATAGATTACACCAAAAGTAAGTTTTTTCAGTGTTTACCTCCCTTTCTAGTTCCACCCACAAGGTTTCAACCTCCTCACAGTATTAACCCACTATTGTCTCATTCACACTCGCCTTCATATCACTTCTCACATACAGACATACACCACCGCCTTTCCTTTTTGTCCTGTCTTTCCGAAACAGTGTAAAACCCTGTAGATTTACAGCCCAGTCATGTGAAGAGTCCAGCCATGTTTCAGCAACACCAACTATATCTATATTTTCTTCCAGTACCAAGGCCTCCAGCTCCCCCATTTTGCTTGCTAGACTACTGGCATATGTGAACATACACTTTAACTTGCCTTTCAGTTTTTCACTTTTATTATCAGAAATGTGATTTGACGTTATTTGGGCATTTTTATTTACACTGCTGTTTTGTAACAAAAGGATCTCCTTATCCTGTTGTCTAGTCCTCTCCCCACATTCTGTTTCTCCCCCCACCAATATAGTCTGACCCCTATCTAACCTGACTACCCTTTTTTTTTCTACCTTGACCTCCCTCCTCAGCCCTAGTTTAAAAACTCCACCAACCCAGCTAGAATTCTCTCCCCCAGCACAGTGGATCCCCTTCCATTTAGGTGCAAATCATCTGCAGAATACAGTTTGTACCCCAATGAAAAGTCAGCCCAGTGCTCTAGGAACCCAAAGCCTTCTCCTCTACACCAAGACTTAAGCCATGCATTTAACACCCTGAGCTCCCGCTGTCTTTCCTGTGATGCACATGGCACAGGCAGCATTCCTGAGAATACAACCTTGGAGGTCCTTTCCTTCAGTTTGTAGCCTAGTTCTTTAAAATTATTCTTAAGGCTCCTCCACCTACCATTTATTCTGTCGTTGCTCCCGACATGGACCACAACAGCTGGATCATCACCAGCCCCTCCCAGCAATTTGTCCACCTGTTCCACCACATGCCGAACCCTGGCACCAGGGAGACAGCAAACCATTCAGTTGAGGTGGTCTTGGCGACAAATTATTCTATCTGTCTTCCTGATTATAGAATCCCCTACGACTATCAATTGCCTTGGCTTACCTGCATTACCATCCCGCCGACTACTAGCTGGGCTGTTCTTCCGGCTGTTAGGGAGATCAGTATCCACTAGGGCTGCCAATTCTGAGACTGACACCCTCGCATCATCACCCAACTTGGCAATTTTGCTTGGAATGTCAGAAACAGGATTGACCTTCCTTTTCTTGGACCCCTTTCTACTGCCCCTAACTACATTAACCCAGCTACTTGCCTGATCCTGCTCACCCATGTCTTCACCCTCCAGTTCTAACCCACTAACTGCATGCTCCGTGAGCAGTATGCTTCGCTCAAGATTGTCTATCGACCTCAGTGTTGCATTTTGCTCCTCCAGATCTCTAATGCGAGCTTTCAGGTGACCAACATGCTCACATCTGCCAAAGAGGTATTCACCCTGAAACTCAGGCTCAGGATACATTTTTCAGGAGTGTAAAAGATGTTTAAAAGTAAGAAAACAAAATCCTTTTCCCATTTCTCCCGAAGCACAATGTAAAAATAAAAAAAATATATAAAAAAATTGGTATCGCTGCGTCCGTAAAAGTCCGAAACTATTACAATATAGCATTATTTGACTCACACAGTGAACGGCGTAAAAAAAAATAATTTAAAACTCCAGAATCGTTGTCTTTTGTTCACCATAGCGCTTAAAAGAATGAAATAAAAAGTGATAAAAAAATCGTATGTACCAAAAAAATGGTGCTAATAAAAACTACAGCTCATCCCGCAAAAAATAAGCCCTCACACCGCTAGTTTTTTCTTTGTAAAAGAAGTAAAATATGAAATGTTTTCCTATTTTCTGTTGTCTAAAACCTGGGTGCGTCTTATAGCAAGGTGCGTCTTATAGTCCGAAAAATACGGTAGTTTTTATTTTAAAAAAATTTACTTTTTTAGATACTGCTGCTCTGTATCCTGTATACAGAGCAGCTGTATCATTAGCTAAATTATGTTCCCTTCAGGTTAGCGGGTCTGACGGGTTCAGTGTCAGCTGGTCCTGCGTGTTTCTGACATGCAGCATCCACCTGTTATCTATTACATCTAAGTTCTGAACTATCAGAGAAATGCAGGACACGCTGACCTGACGGGAACAGGATTTAGCGAATAATACAGCTGCTCTGTACACAGGATACAAAGCAGCTGTATCTCAAAAATTACAAATAATTTTTAACAAAAACAAGTTATAAAGTTGCACAAAACACACTGACCTTTTCATTAAAAAATATAAAAATCTTTTTCGAAGGTGCACATAGCCTTTAATCTTTTTTTTTTATTTGGGAACTGTATTACTACAACATATCTTATGTGAACTGCAGGGTATTCCCATCTTTGACATTTATGGCATATTCGCAGGATATGCCACAAACGTCTGAAAGATGCTGGTCCCAACTCTGGGATCCCCATCTATCTCCATCAAAAATAGATATAGATAAAAGCATAAGATAAGCTCTTGTAACACGCCAAATAATGCAACCCGACCCTGGGTTTGCCCCAGAGGAAGCCAGAAGGGCGAAACCCAGGGTCGGGTTGCATTATTTGGCGTGTTACAAGAGCTTATCTTATGCTTTTATCTATATCTATTTTTGTAAGTATGGAATAAACTCGTGGAATTTGTAGTTTCCAAAAGGTAGTGCACTATCTCCTTTTTCTCCCTTGTTGGAGATTTAGAACATCAAGTACGAGGATATACAGAGCAAGCAGTTGCATTTCTGCAGTTTCATTTCCGTGTGGAACCACAAGTACCAGCGAGATATACACACCAGTGGAAATTTGGATCGTTCTTTCTGCATGCTAGCTGGGGGAAGGCCAAACCCTTGATGGACACTTCAGACTGTACATCTACAACCGTTTGAGCGGTAAAAAACTATCATTTTGTCAATGTGATGTATTGTGTGCAAGTTTGTTTATTTGTAATAGTTTTTCAGGTGTTTTTTTTCTTTTATTTTTTAAGTAAGGATGAATATTTTTTAGCATTTTTGTACTTACTTTTAACACTAGTTTTATTATTATTTTTAGTAAATGTCAATTAGATCACTTTTACCAATATTTGTATTTAGGGGTATGCTTAGAAGACACACATCTTTTCAGCTTTTCTCCCCGCCTCTTATGTCTTGTGAATACGTGACATGGTCACAAGTTATTATAACAATGGTTCGGACAGTAAACAAGTGGGTACTGTATACAGAAACACAGCACTCAAAGTGCTATGTTTTAAAGCTTTTCTGACATGACTGGTAATTTTAGTTCCCTGACAAAGTTAAAAAATGGGCTGTCACTGTGACAGCCGGATGCAGTTATTGGCAATTTAAAGGGGTATTCCCGTTATCACCTATCCACTGCATAGGTAATAACTGTTTTAACGGTGGGGGTCCGACTGCTGGGACCCACACCAAACGCCAGAATGGAAGTCCAGTATCCCCTGTTACTCCCAGCCACAAGCCTGTCTGCTAGAGAATGGAGCGGCGGTCGAGCATGCGCCTTGCAGCTCCTTTCTAAGTATAGGGCAGTGACAGAGTTTGCCAAACTCAGCAATTTGCAGTGTACTTTTAACGTATATGTCATTTATTTTGAACGTATCCATAGGCCTCCATTTACCCAACAAGGCAAAAATAGTGTCCTTTTTTGACCTCCATTCGGGCTAGTATATATTTATATATATATTTTTTTTTGTTTGCTGAATAGAATACCGTTATGTGAATGGAGCCTTACTGAGTTTTAAAATATAGTAACCCAGTCCGACACTGCAGACATTAGTACACACAGCACAGTACATCTGTGCAGGTACTGATCTGCAAGGACCCCTTCTATGTACAGAGCTGCAAGAAGAGCAGATTCAACACCATTAACCCCTTCCTCTCCATACCTCAA
Source organism: Rhinoderma darwinii (assembly GCF_050947455.1). Lineage (NCBI taxonomy): Eukaryota > Metazoa > Chordata > Amphibia > Anura > Rhinodermatidae > Rhinoderma > Rhinoderma darwinii. The sequence goes on from NC_134696.1 coordinate 67,330,634, forward strand.
GATGTCTGGTGAGTTCAGGGGAGGGTGAGAGCACTATAGCTACCAATATCTTGTATTTCTGTGTCTGACGTTGTTATGGGGTACTGTGGTAACTTATTGCCTCAATATTACCCAGGAAATGTACAGTTAAAGGCAAAACCTTTTTTTTTTCTCCTCCTTTATGCTACAATTTATGCCTGTGTCTTATGTTCCAGTGCGTCCTATAGTCTGTAAAATACGGTATCACATAAAGTTTTGTTAAGCCAAAAGTCCATTTCCTTGGTGGTAGGTTGGAGAAAAAAATAGAGAGGGAGATGGACATGTTCAGACACAGTAATAGGACCGATGTCTGTGGCTTTCACATTGGGTAAGAACCTTCCTGATAATAGTAGGTTATCCAATCTACGGTACGTTGTGAATTATCAATCTGGGAAAAGAATGTGTAATCTCTGGCATGGGGGCGGTGAAGGAGCCAAACGTTAAGCAAATGAAGGAGATTAAAACAGGTTTTACGTTTTTTCAAGGCACTTTATGCAATATTAGATCTTTGAGTGGATCCACAAGCGGGTTTAAAGCCAAATTGAAGTCACCTCCAACTATCAATATACCTTCAGCAAAGTCTGGAAATTGCCTTAGCATTTCAATCAGCCAAGCAACTTGTTGGTGGTTAGGGGAGTAAATGTTGGTAAACTATATCATGTTGCAAGCAAGGTTACCCTTGAAAAATAGAGCCCTCTGTCTCTGAATATGAGGTCACGTGGATAAATAGGACATTTGCATGTATTGCAAAGCTTACTCCTTTAGAAGCGGATGTGGTCTGGGCGCTGTGGTACAATTTTGAGTAATAAAAATAGAAAAGGTTGGGGAGACGATGCATTTTAAAGTGAGTCTCTTGCAGCAGCAATATATCACTTCAAACTTTTTTGAGGAGATACAGAATTTGGCTGCATTTTCCAGGGTCATTAATGCCTTTAACATTGTACAAAGTCACAATTATATCCTTACGGGACATAGTAAGTTAAAGAGGGTGCAATGGGGGGCAAACATCAGCCAGCATAAAATTCCTAAGGGTGCAAGTGGAGAAAATCCAAGTATGGATAGCCATTTGAAAATATCTTTAAATACCTTAGGTGTGTGTGGACGTGTGGGAACTAACCTACCCCTATACGGGATGAACAAATAATGTGAAACCATAACTTGCAAACAAAATCTATAAGTAGGCAGGATAAGTAGTAGGGCTTGACAGAGGGAGCGGGCTCCCTCTGTACCTCATTGGCCCCCCACGAGCGATTTTGGGGAGTCGGTGGTTGCTATGGCAACCAGGAAGCCTGTCAATGGCTTCCTTTTCAGCCATGTATGGATGTTTATGGGCACATTTAGACGTGGTGGAATTGCTGTTGAATTCCGCTTTGGACAGTCCGCAGTAGAATTCTGCAGCAGCCGTTTTTTACATTTGTTTCTATACATTTTTAGGAAACTTAGTTCAGACGTTGCAGAAAATAACTGTGCGAAAATTAGACTGCAGTGCAGAATTTTCCCTCCACAGCATGCTCATTCCATTGCGGAGAAGAAGCGGAATTTCACTGCGGATTTCAGCATTTGCAATGCAAAAACTGAAATCTGTGGCAAGTCCACTGTGATATCTGCAACATCTGAATTACCTGTCAAATATGCAAATGTTGGTGCAGATTCGTTGTCTAATTGCCCCGCATCTGCACCAACATTTACAGCGGAAAAGTTCACGTCTGAACATGGCCTATTAGGTTCTACCAAAGGCAGGACCTAAAAGACGAACTGTCAGTTGAAAAATAACAGATACAATACACTGCACTACATAAGTAGAAAAATAAAAGGATGTTAAAAAAATTATGCCAACATAAAGTAGACATATGCGAAATGTTAATAAGTAACTATTTTGTGATACATATAAATTTTTAAAAATGCACATTTTTGCAAATTTTCTCAAAATTTTGGTGTATTTCACAAATAAGCAATGACTTTATCGACCAAATTTTACCCCTGACATAAAGTATAATTAGTTGACACGAGAAAAAAAAATCTCAGAATCGCTCGGATAGTTGAATGCATTCCAATGTTATTACCACATAAAGTGACACCTCTCAGATTTGAAAAATGGGGCAGTCAGGAACTCCAAAATAGGCTATTTAAACATATAGTGCTATTTATCAGCAGAGACCTATAATGATAATCATACTGGTAGGACAATGAGCCTCTGTAAGTTCTCTGAGCACTGCTAAAAGGCAAAAAATATTATGGGTATGTTCACACGCTTAGCAAAAAACTTCTGAAAATACGGAGCTGTTTTCAAGGGATTTTCAGAAGTTTTTTTATTAACTAGCGTTTTTCGCTACGTTGTTTACGTCCGTTTTTGGAGCTGTTTTTCTATAGAGTCAATAAAAAACGGCTCCGAAACCGGCGCATGAAGTGACGTTCACTTCTTTTTCAGGGACGTTTTTTTAGGCGCCCTTTTTTCAAAACAGCCGCATAAAGAAAAGCCCCGTCGGAACAGAACGGCGTTTTCCCGAGAAACGGCCGAAAATAAGCCGTGAGAACATACAGTCAGGGTCAAGAGATCTTAGACAGTGTTGAGGCTGATGTAGCAAATTCAATTATTAAGGGCAAGGTGAAATTTGTAGGGACAGATTCGTAAAGAAGAAAGTTAAAGTAAGGCCGGATTCACATGAGCGTGTTCAGTCCGTGATATACGGTCCGCAGGTCGGCAGTATTTCCCGGACTGAACACACTGCAGGGAGCTGGGCTCTTATCATCGTTATCTATGACGCTAGGAGTCGCTGCCTCGCTGCAGGAAAACTGTCCCATACTGAAAACATGTTTACAGTACGGGACAGTAGTTCCGCGGAGAGGCAGGGACTCCTAGCGTCATAGATAACTATGACGATAAGAGCCCAGCTCCCTGCAGTGTGCTCAGTCCGGGAAATGCGGCCGAACTGCGGACCGTATATCACGGACTGAACACGCTCGTGTGAATCCGGTCTAAGAGAATTTAGATGGCAGCAAAAGCTTACGGCTTCTTCCAACGTTATAGATTTGGAAAAGTCTAATGGGCAGACAGATCATGAAGTGCCAGTGCGCTTAGAAAGAATTATGTGGACTAGAATAAACAAAATTATCACAGAAGGTCGCTCAGTTATCCAAGCGAAGGGGATGGTAACAGTGAATCCTGAGGTGTCAGGAAGGCAAAAAAATAATTAAGATATATATATATATATATATATATATATATATATATAGAACATATGTGTATATTCGCACATAAATATGTATGCAAGTATGCAGGTAAGTAAGGGCAGCTCAGATATAATGGATATGGGGGGCCAGGTTTAGCTGGCAAAGAAAGTTTCTTCACTCACAAATTGAAATACAACGCAAAGAGATTATACAGCGTTCTCACATAAAACCTGTGGATATATTCAGTTGGGTCCTATGTTGAGCCTCTTCGGACTAACCTTGCACAAATGCTTTCGAGCTTTAGCTGCTTTTCCATGACTGGAAGTCTCCCACGGTGTGGGGGAGGGAGGAGTAATGTATGGAAGGCAAGAAAGGTCTTGGATAGCAGACCAAACTGGTATAATGAGGTCTGGAATGGCCAGGTTCGCTAAGGCTTCCAGGAGGTCAGCATGCTTGCGTAGGATTATTTGTTTTCCATCTGCTGTGAAGCTCAGACCAAAGGGAAAAAGCCATCTGTAGGCAATGTTACTTCTTCTGAGGAAGTCTGTAAGTGGCTTAAGCATTCTTCTTTTGGAGAGGGTTATATTGGCTAGGTCTTTGAATATAAGTATCTTTTTCTATGCTTTCTATCTGCTTACAGTTCGTCATGTCTAGTTTTTGAGCTAAATAGATGACAAATTATGTACCTATTTGGTTCTTGAGGTTTAGGTTTGAGCTTCAGTGCTCTATGAACCCTCTAGATCAAGATTTCTCCAGAATAGTTGTCTCACAAGATTTGAATGAAGAGCTGTTTGACTGAGGTATGGAGGGCTTCCAGGGAACTGATTCTAGAACCCCTTGAGCCTGAAATTGTTACGATTGCCCCTATTGTCCTGGTCCTCTAGCGAGTCTACCATCTTGTTCAGGCGACATCGGCATGTAACAAAGGCTGAGGAAGAGGCTTCCCTATACGAGATGAGTTGAGCCTGTGAGGTTTACAATTATTTTCTACTGTGTCCTATATGAAGATCTTCCTGTTTCATCTCCTGGAGCAAGTTCAGAGCTTTTGTAAAAACCCTACTAATAAAGGAACTTGAGTCAGGCAAGGTTGGAGGGTGAAGAGCTGTCGTCTTCACTGTCGTCATCTTTTAGTGAAGGGTCCATGTTTTTCAGTGAGTTTGGTTTTCAGAGTGTGCAGTCATGGCTAGAGTTTTGTGAGAATCTGGAGGATTTTTCCTGAGAAAACTGTCCATATTGCTGATTTTGGTAGATGCGTCGATCTCTTTTGTCTTCTGCTGCCAATTTTGACCATTGTCCATCTAGTTGTATAGTGGTGCCTCTGTGCCTTTTAGTAGATCAATAGAGGCTTATATAGACATCACAACATATGCTAAATTAGCGGCTTTTAGTCACGCCAGTGTGGTAGAATGGAATAGGGAGATAAGGAGATTCAACAGAAAACCATATTGGGAGTAGTAGTGCCCATCATCTCTCGTTTAATCGAAGTAGTCAGGTTGAGTAGAAAGACCAGAGTGATCACTCCTAGAAAAATTGAGACCCTGACTCTTTATATCAGAAAAATTGGAGGAGATATCTTATAGCAGTGGAGTAGGATCAATTGTCTGGGCAGCGAGTTAGGTACTCCCGAGAATTCAATCCTTTCTAAAAAAAATTAGGGCTGTACCCTTATTAATGGGATTGTCTTTAGCAGGGGAGGGTTGAAGAATGACGGCTTCCAGTGATGAAATGGGGCTACTGTGCCAAATGTGACTCAGCTTTTTGGTGTATACAGTAGCCATGAGGAAGGAAATGGTGCAGAGTGAAGTTCTGGGCTCCTTTCAGTCTACTTGAGCCCTCACCAGTGAAAAGTTACCCTTTCTAGTGCGGAATAGGTGGGATCTACCTCAGAGTGGTATGTAAAATGGAAATCCGGGCCCCTCGTGCCTTGTGCCAGGTTCTGGGGGTGGCCAAGTAGGGTGTAGCAACATAGGACCAGGGGTCTGTAGAAGGTCTTGTTCTGAAATAGGCCTCTGGTTTTGAGCCCAGTCCAAATATACAGGTATGGGCTTCATGGTGACGGTAACCCAGGATGTGTAATAGCAGTCTGTGTTCAAGGTAGGCCTCGCAAGAAGACGATTATCTAAAGGAGACATGATCCTCTGTCAGCTTACATGTCTCTTAGTCGGAGGTAGGCCATGCCACAAGTCTGTTATGAATCCCACGGTGCACTATGGAGTGGGGCAGGGGCAGCAAGTTAGGGATCACTACGGGCCAATGGCAGCTGGTAGAAGTAGGAAGTTGTGGGGTCTCCTGTATCCATGTCCTGTTTCCACCCTCATCCACTTTTACCTTCACAAATTTGGTAGTCTGGAGGCACTGGCCAAGGCCAGTTACAGGCAATATCGTATGTCAGTGGAGTCTGCCGGAAGGATGCAACTCCTCTCAGTTTCAACATCTCAGAAATTTAGGCTGCGGCTCCACATGCGGCACAAGGCCTCGAGCCCAAAAGTTCTCAAAAAATGTCCTCCAGGATATCAAAATGTGCGGAATGTACGGCTGATCAATAAAATCTGGTTAATATGGAATTTAGGGCGGCATGGAAAGCGGATTCTTCCAGATTCTATGTGTGGGCTCAGGAGCTCTGGATAGATGCGTCCGTTCAGTGCCATTCCGAATCACGCCCCCCACTGAGTGACATTTTGACAATGTACCAGTTGTCTACTTTCAGAAAATATATAGGTATGGGAGCTAAAAAGAGGCTCTGTCCCCAGTTTATAAGTGCCCTATTTCCTACCTAATCTGATAGGCGTTGTAATGTAGATAACAACAGTTGTTTTTATTTTGAAAAACGATAGCTTTTTAGCAAGTTATGAACAATTTTAGATTTATGCTAATTAGTTCTTAATTAGTCCCACTGTCACTTAACCAGTCGGTCCCACCTACCTGATGGGCACAGGATTCAGTGTAAGATACATCTGCTCTGTATGCATAATACAGAGCAGCTGTATTTCAAAAAGTAAAAACTATTTTTAATAAAAACTAATTATAATGTTACACAAAACACACTGACATTTTTATATATATATATAAAAAAAAATCCCTTTTACATAGCCTTTAAACCAGTGTTTCTCAAAGGTGCAGTACAAGTACCACAAAGGGTACATGCTGGACCCACTGTAACGGCGCGGGGTGTGGACCCACTGGGCCGTACTGCGTAGCGGGATAGCAGCTGGCCAACTAGGTACAATGTCTACACCGCGTTCCAAATTATTATGCAAATGTTATTTTTCGCTGATTTTCCTAAATAGTCGATGCAAATGACAGTCAGTATAATCTTCAAGCCATCAACCGTTGGAGTATAATGCAAATTTTATTGAACAAATCTCCTAATGATAACAGATTTTTTTTTAGAAGTAAAAAACTCAAAATGCACTGTTTCAAATTATTATGCACAACAGAGATCAAAACATTTTAAAGGTTGTAAAGAGAACTAAAATGGTAATTTGTTTAATTTGCAGCATCAGGAGGTCATAGTTACAGAAATCAAAAGCTCTTTCAATCAAAAAAAACTTAACATGCCAAGTTACATGTTAACATAGGACCCCTTCTTTGATATCACCTTCACAATTCTTGCATCCATTGAATTTGTGAGTATTTGGACAGTTTCTGCTTGAATATCTTTGCAGGATGTCAGAATAGCCTCCCAGAGCTTCTGTTTTGATGTGAACTGCCTCCCACCCTCATAGATATTTTGCTTGAGGATGCTCCAAAGGTTCTCAATAGGGTTGAGGTCAGGGGAACATGGGGGCCACACCATGAGTTTCTCTCCTTTTATGCCCATAGCAGCCAATGACACAGAGGTATTCTTTGCAGCATGAGATGGTGCATTGTCATGCAAGAAGATAATTTTGCTACGGATGGCACGGTTCTTTTTGTACCACGGAAGAAAGTGGTCAGTCATAAACTCTATGTACTTTGCAGAGGTCATTTTCACACCGTCAGGGACCGTAAAGGGGCCTACCAGCTCTCTACCCATGATTCCAGCCCAAAACATGACTCCGCCACCTCCTTGCTGACGTCGCAGCCTTGTTGGGACATGGTGGCCATTCACCAACCATCCACTACTCCATCCATCTGGACCATCCAGGGTTGCACGGCACTCATCAGTAAACAACACGGTTTGAAAATTAGTTTTCATGTATTTCTGAGCCCACTGCAACCGTTTCTGCTTGCGAGCATTGTTTAGGGGTGGCCGAATAATAGCTTTATGCACACTTGCAAACCTCTGGAGGATCCTACACCTTGAGGTTTGCGGGACTCCGGAGGCACCAGCGGCTTCAAATACCTGTTTGCTGCTTTGCAATGGCATTTTAGCAGCTGCTCTCCTAATCCTATTAATTTGTCTGGCAGAAATCTTCCTCATTATGCCTTTATCTGAACGAACCAGTCTGTGCTCTGAATCAGCCACAAATCTTTTCACAGTACGATGAACACGCTTAAGTTTTCTTGAAATATCCAATGTTTTCATACCTTGTCCAAGGTATTGCACTATTTCACGCTTTTCGGCAGCAGAGGAATCCTTTTTCTTTCCCATATTGCTTGAAACCTGTGGCCTGCTTAATAATGTGGAACGTCCTTCTAAAGTAGTTTTCCTTTGATTGGGCACACCTGGCAAACAGGTGTCTGAGATTGATTACAATGATCCAAGAGCCCTAAGAGACAATATCATCCATGAGTTTAATTGAAAAACTAATAATTAAATATGTATGACACTTAAATCCAATGTGCATAATAATTTGGAACACATCCAAAAAAGAGAACGTGAAGCAGCACTCAAATAAAGTGAATTTATTCATCCAACATGGAACCACAACGTTTCACCTCCTCTATGAAGGCATTTTCAAGTACTACTTGAAAATGCCTTCATAGAGGAGGTGAAACGTTGTGGTTCCATGTTGGATGAATAAATTCTCTTTATTTGAGTGCTGCTTCACGTTCTCTTTTTTGGATATCTAGCACATAAGGAGAGGTCACTCCTTTATTTTTGAAGCTTTGCACCAGCCTAGTCAGGCATTTGTTCACAGTGCTGCTCCAATCCTTTGCTTTTTTTCTATAATTTAGAATACGGTGTAGATGCAGCGGAAGACACAACTTTACTCTCACGGTCAGGGCCGCCATCAGGGGGGTATTAGGGGTACTACTGTAGGGGGCCCGGCCAAACTTAATTGAAAGGGGGGCCCGGCAACTGCCGCGACTTGCCTTTGGTAGAAAAAAACAGGCCCCTGCAATGGGGCCTGTTCTTTTCACCAAAGCAGTGTCGTGAGCTGCGGGCCCCCCTCTCGTCAAACACCGCCGTGAGCTGCGGGCCCCCCTCTCATCTAACACCGCCGCGAAACACCGCGCGCGAACGACCGCAAGCGCGCACCGGCGTGCTCGTTACCGCTCACGCGCGAACGACCGGACACGCCGGAAAGCAACCCGCTTGTGCCCGCCGCCGAGAGGGATGCGTTGCGCACGCACCAAAAGTACAGCGACCAATCAACTGGGAAGAACAGCCAGGACAGCGGTGCACAGTCTAATTACCTGCTGGCAAACGAACGTGTAATACATCCGTGCAACGTGCGTGATTTTCACGCGCCTCGCACGGACCTATGTTACTCCATGGGGCCGTGCAGACTGTCAGTGATTTTCACGCAGCCTGAGTCCGTGTGTCCGCTGCGTAAAACTCACGACATGTCCGATATTTGTGCATTGTTCGGGCATCACGCACCCATTGAAGTCAATGGGTGCATGAAAATCCCGCCCAGCACTTCCGCAGCCGTATAAACTATGAATGAAAACAGAAAAGCACCACGTGCTACAAACAGTGTCATAATGATGGCGGCTGCGCGAAAATCACTCAGCCGCGCATCATACGCTGCTGACACACGGAGCTGTTATGGAGCCTTTGCATGCGCAAAACGCCACGTTTTTGCGCGCGCAAATAGCACACGCTTGTGTAAATCCGGCCTTAGGGTAGGGACACACTAGGCATGAACACTGCGGATTTTATGCAACACATTTTATTGTGGAAAATCTGTGGAATCGCCGCTCCTCTGTTGCGGAAATGCTGCGGTTCTGCCGCAAAAATCACACATGAGAAAAAAAAAAAGGTACTTTTTTACATTTATAAATGTGGCTCCATAACAGCTCCGTGTGTCAGCAGCGTATGATGCGCGGCTGCGTGATTTTCGCGCAGCCGCCATCATTACGACACTCTGTTTGTATGTTTGTAGCACGTGGTGCTTTTCTGTTTTCATTCATAGTTTATACTGCTGCGGAAGTGCTGGCCGTGATTTTCACGCACCCATTGACTTCAATGGGTGCGTGATGCGCGAACAATGCACAAATATCGGACATGTCGTGAGTTTTATGCAGCGGACAAACGGACACACGCTGCGTGAAAATCACTGACAGTCTGAACGGCCCCAAAGAGTAACATAGGTCCGTGCGAGGCGCGTGAAAATCACGCACGTTGCACGGACGTATTACACGTTCGTCTGAATAAGCCCTAACAATAAGGCCCAGTTCACAGAGTTTTTGGGCCTTGATATTGACTCGGACACTGCGTCAGAATCAGCACCAAAGAACTTCCAAAACCGCCTCCCATTGACTTAATCTGAAATCAATGGGAGCCAGTCGCGGAAAAAAGAAAAAGCAGCACGTCCTTTCTTGCCGCGGTTCCGCCTCTGACCTGCCATCGAAATCAATGGGAGGCAGAAAATGAATTTTTCCCTGCGTTTTTTGTCTGCTGTCCTCAATTGCCGCGGGCAAAAAACGCGGCAAGATAGTGTGGGCAGGTCAAAATCTGCCTCAAAATTCGGTGCGCGGTTCCAGGCGATCGTGGGTGCGCGTGCGCGGGAGCTTGCGGGTGCGCGCGATCGGTCGCACGGGCGGCAGTGTTTGACGGCCCCCATGACGACCCCCATGCTACCCAGGGCCGCCATCAGGGGGGGTATTATGGGTACTGATGTGAGAGGCCCGGCCAAACCTAATTGAAAGGGGGGCCCGCAGCTCACGACATTCTTTTGGTGAAAAAAACAAGCCCCATTGCAGGGGCCTGTTTTTTTTTCTACCAAAGGCAAGTCGCGGCAGTTGCCGGGCCCCCCTTTCAATTAGGTTTGGCCGGGCCTCTCACATCAGTACCCATAATACCCCCCCTGATGGCGGCCCTGGGTAGCATGATATAGTGCTGGACGGAGTACCGTTAACAGGCGGTGCCACGGTAGGGGGGCCCAGAAAATTTAGCTGTAGGGGGCCCTGAAATTCCTGATGGCGGCCCTGCTCACGGTAGATGGCACAGTAGATGCAGCAGAAGACACAACTTGACTTTGACTGTAGATGGCACAGTAGAGGCAGCGGAAGACACGACTTGACTTTCACTGTAGATGGCACAGAGGCACGGTAGCACGGGATACAGGGTACAGGCAGCAGGAACGGGAAACACTGGGTACTGGAAAACACTGGGAGACCATTTGCAAGTCAAACTTTAGGTATACAACAACGCTCAGGCAAGGAACAAGTGGGCAGAGCCCTTTTTATAGTCCAGCAGCATTCTGGGCTAATTACTGATTATTAACAACTGGACGCGTACTGGCCCTTTAAGGTCGTGCACGCGCTGGAGCGCGGGCCCTGCGGGAAACAGTCTCAGAACCCGGAATGAGTGCCGGCGTCTCCCTGGAGGGAGATGCCACCGAGAACACAGACGTCCATGGCCGGGGCCGTAAAAGGGTAAGTCTGAACGACGGTCCGAGGCCATAGACGTTACACCCACAGAGAGTACGTGTTTTACAGCAAACCATAAAAACCTACCGTTCAAGACTGATTTTTAATTTATTGACAGATGATTGATGTGTGAGCCGACATGCTTACAGAGTGAGGTTAACCCCTTAACCCCTTCGCGCTCAGCGACGTACTATTAAGTCGCGCTAACCAATACGTTCGCGCTTAGCGATGGAAAGGTACGTCGCGGGAGTAACGGCCATTTTGACCGTCCTCCCGACACATGCAGGAGCTGTGACAGCTGCTGTCTCATACAGCAGCTGCCGCAGCTTCTACAGCTGGGACCGATCACTGTGTCCCCGCTGATTAACCCCTTAAAATACCGAACACGGCTTTTTAGGGGTTAAGCTACAATCGCCGGCCTGCTACAAGATAGCGGCCGGCAATGGTGACTATGGCAATCGGACACCAAACAATGGCGTCCGGCTATGCCATCGACGGAAGCCTAGTGGGTCCTGATGAAGTCAGGACCCACTGTGCTTGCTGTCAGTGAGTAGCTGACAGTTCTAATACACTGCACTACGCATGTAGTGCAGTGTATTAGAATAGCGATCAGGGCCTCCTGCCCTCAAGTTCCCTAGTGGGACAAAGTAATAAAGTAAAAAAAAAAGTAAAAAAAAGATGTGTAAAAATAAGAAAATAAAAGTTTTAAAAGAAATAAAAGTAAAAATCCCCCTTTTTCCCTTATCAGTCCTTTATAATTAATAAAAATATATAAACAAACAAATAAACGATACATAATTGATATCGCCGCGTCCAAAACGGCCTGAACTACAAAATTATTTTGTTATTTATCCCGCGCGGTGAACGCCGAAAGAGAAAATAATAATAAACCGTACCAGAATCACAATTGTTTGGTTACTTCGCCTCACAAAAAATGGAATAAAAAGAGATCAAAAAGTCGCATGTACCTAAAAATGGTCCTGATCGAAACTACAGTTCATTACGCAAAAAATAAGTAATCGCACGGATTTATTGATGGAAAAATAAAAAAGTTCTGGCGCTTAGAATAAGGTAACACAAAAAGTGAATGATTTTTTACAAAAAGTATTTTATTGTGCAAACGCCATAAGACATAAAAAAAACTATAAACATCTGGTATCGCCGTAATCGTATCGCTCCGCAGAATAAAATGAATATGTCATTTATAGCGCACGGTGAACGCTGTAAAAAAAATAGAATGAAAAAACAATAGTACAATTGCGGTTTTTTAGTCACCACACCACTTAAAAATAGAATAAAAACGGATCAAAAAGTCGCATGCACCCCATGAAAACTACAATAAATTCCTCAAGGTGTCTAGTTTCCAAAATGGGATAACTTTTGGGGGGTTTCCACTGTTTTGGCAGCACAAGACCTCTTCAAACCGGACATAGTGCCTAATAAAAAGGAGGCCTCAAAATCCACTAGGTGCTCCTTTGCTTCGGAGGCCGCTGCTTCAGTCCATTACCGCACTAGGGCCACATGTGGGATATTTCTCAAAACTGGAGAATCTGGGCAATAAGTATTGAGTTGCGTTTCTCTGGTAAAACCTTTTGTGTTATAAAAAAAAATTGATATAAAAAGGATTTTCTGACAAAAAAAATATTTCAAATTCACCTCTACTTTGCTCTAAATTCCCGTGAAACAGCTAAAGGGTTCATAAACTTTCTAAATGCTGTTGTGAATACTTTGAGGGGTCTAGTTTCTAAAATGGGGTGTTTCATAGGGGTTTCTAATATATGGGCCCCTCAAAGCAACTTCAGAACTGAACTGGAACCTAAAAAAAAATTTAAATGAGGCAATACTTCGCTTCTTACATTATACTTATAATGACCCCAGTTTTGACCTTTTGTATAAACGGAGACCCCTATTAGACCGTTTCAGTGCCCGGTTTTCCCAAGCATTGACCCCCGAGAATTGTATTTCTATTGATGTGTCCTTGGTACATTTTAAAGGGAGGCTTCAATTACGCCAGTACCTGCCGAGTAAGAGGGCAAGGTATGGCGTGAAGATGTATAAGGGTATACCTACAAATTTAGGATGTATGAAGGGAAGGACACCAGTATTCAGCCCCCAGAATGCTCCCCCCCTTACTGGGAGTTGGTGCACCCACTGCTGGATCAGGGTTACCGCCTCTACCTGGATAATTTTAATACCAGCTTCCCACTCTTCAACTGCCTCTCTTCCAGAAGTACTGCGGCACGTGGCACTGCTAGAAGAAATCTGAGAGGCCTCCCTAAGATTCGGCTTGGGCAAACACTCAGAAGGGGTGAGAGCAGGGCACAATCTAGCAGCAACATATTGTATGTCAAGTACAAGGACAAGAGAGATGTCCCACCAGTACCCATGTACCTGTACGAGGTACCAGTACAGAGACCCCCAAACCAGACTGCATCCTGGACTACAATAGGTACATGGGAGGGGTGGACTTGTCAGATCAAGCCCTACAGCGCCATGCGGTGTGGTATAAGAAGTTGGCCGGGCACATCATACAGATGGCATTGTACAACGCGTACGTGCTACTTCGATGTACAGGCCAGAGGGGAACTTTCCTGAAATTTCAAGAGGTGATTATCAAGAAACTAATTTTTAGGGACCAGGAAGAGGGGGCTCCCAGTACTTCTGGAAGCGAGGCTACACACATCGCACCAGGGCAACACTTTCCAGGAGAAGTTCCCCAAACTGGCAGGAACGGAAAAAGTCAAAAGAGGTGCAAAGTCTGTTATAAGAGGGGGATAAGGGAGAACTCAACATATCAATGTGACACGTTTCCTGAAAAACTAAGGCTCTGTATGAAAGAGTGTTTTAAAATTTATCATACATCCCTTGATTTTTAATCTACGCCAGTTTTTGATGCACTCCGCACAGCTTATCCCCCCTCGTCTTTCCCTTCTGAGCCCTGCCATGTGCCCAGTAAGCTGTTAACAGCCACATGGAGGGTATTGCCGTACCCATGAGAACCCACATTACAGTTTATGGCTTGTATGTCTCCGGTCAAAATGCTCACTACACCTCTAGATGAATGCCTTAAGGGGTGTAGTTTTAAAACGGGGTCACTTCTCGGGGGTTTTAACTGTACTGGTACCTCAGGGGCTTCTGCATACATGACTTCGCACCAGAAAATCCCCAGTAGGCCAAATGGTGGTCCTTTCTTTCTGAGCCCCTCCATGGGCCCAAACGGCAGTTTATCACCACAAATGGGGTATTGCCTCACTCAGGACAAATTGGGCAACAAAATGGGGTATTTTATTCCCTGTGAAAATAAGAAAGTTTGATAAAATATGACATCTTATTGGAAAAAAAAAAATTCATTTCACAGTCCAATTGAAATAGGTTCTGTGAAAAAACTGTGCTGTCAAAATGGTAACAACAACCATAAATCAATTCCCTGAGGGGTGTAGTTTCCAAAATGGGGTCACTTCTAGTGGGTTTCCATTGCTTTGATACCTCTGGGGCTCTGCAAATGCGACATGGCACCCGAAAACGAAACCAGCAAAATCTGGACTCCAAAGAACAAATAACACTCCTTTCCTTCTGAGCCCTCCCATGGGCCCAAACTTCCCAAACGGCAGTTTATCACCACAAATGGGGTATTGCTGCACTCAGGACAAATTTGACAACAAAATGGAGTACTTTATTTCTTATGAAAATATTTTAATTTTGAGCTAAAACTACATATTATTGGAAAAAAAATATTTATTTTTTAATACCCAGCCAAATTCAAATAAGTTCTGTGAAGAAACTATGGGGTCTAAACAGTCACATTACCCATTAATGAATTCCTTGAGGGGTGTAGTTTCCAAAATAGGGTCACTTCTGGTGGGTTCCATTGCTTTGATACCTCTGGGGCTCTGCAAATGCGACATGGCACCCAAAAACCAATCCAGTAAAATCTGCACCCCAAAGAACACACAGCGCTCCTTCCCTTCTGAGGCCTCCAGGGGCCCAAACGGCAGTTTATCGCCACAAATGGGGTATTGCTGCATTCAGGATAAATTTGGCAACAAAATGGGGTGTTTTGTTCCCTGTGAAAATAAGACATTTTGATGAAAAATTACATTTTATTTGAAAAAATTTCCTTTTTTAAATTTCACAGCCCAATTCAAATACGTGCCGTGTAAAAACTGTGCGGTCAAAATGATAACAACAACCATAAATTAATTCCTTGAGGGGTGCAGTTTCCGAAATAGGGTCACTTTTGGGGGGATTCCTCCTGTTTTGGCACCTCAACACCTCTTCAAATCTGGCATGCTGCCTAAAATATATTCTAATAAAAAAGAGGCCTCAAAATCCACTAGGTGCTTCTTTTCTTCTGGGGCTTATAATTTAGTCCACGGGTGCACTAGAGACACATGTGGAACATTTCTAAAAACTTCAGAATCTGGACAATACATATTTAGTAGTGTTTCTCTGGTAACATCTTCTGTGTTACAGAAAAAAAATTAATACAATTGAAATTCAGCAAGAAAAATGAAATTTGCAAATTTCACCTCCACTTTGCTTAAATTCCTGTGAAATGCCTAAAGGGTTAAAAAAAACTTTCTAAATGCTGTTTTGAATACTTTGAGGGGTCTAGATTTCAAAATGGGGTGTTTTATGGGGGTTTCTAATACATAGGCCCCTCAAAGCCACTTCAGAACTGAACAGGTACCTTAAAAAAAAAGGCTTTTGACATTTTCTTAAAAATATGAGAAATTGCTGTTTACGTTCTAAGTCTTGTAACGTCCAAGAAAAATAAAAGAATGTTCAAAAAGCAATGCCAATCTAAAGTAGACATATGGGAAATGTGAACTAGTAACTATTTTGGGTGGTATAACCGTCTGTTTTACTAGCAGATGCATTTAAATTCAGAAAAATGCTAATTTTTTCAAATTTTCTCTAAACTTTGCCATTTGTCACCAATAAACACTGAATATATCGTCCAAATTTCACCACTAACATAAAGCCCAATGTCTCACGAGAAAACAATCTCAGAAATCGCTTGGATAGGTTTAAGCATTCCGACGTTATTACCACATAAAGTGAAATATTGCAGATTTGAAAAATGGGCTCTGAGCCTTAAGGCCCAAACTAGGCTGCGTCCTTAAAGGACCAGTGTCACGAAAAAAAATTTTTTTAGATCAATTTGATTTTAGTGTTTTATTAAAATTTTTTTTATTTATTTGTGTGTTTGTGTTTAACTTTTTTTTTTTCACTTTTTCTTCCCTATGGGGGCTGGCATTTTTTTTTCCATCTCTGTATGTGTAGATTTACGACACATACAGTCCCATAGTGAATGCGAACGGGGCCCGTTCCTTCCATTATGCTGTACGCCGTCTGTGTGGGAACGGCGCATGCGCCGTTCCCACACAGTCCAAGCTGAACTGTGCGACGTCCGGCGACATTTTCTTGTGGGCCGGAAGTCGCGGCCGGACAGTAAGATTACTACTTCAGGTCGCGGCTTCCGGACTTGTGCACTTGGAGCGGAGGTAGCAGACGGAGCGGACGGACCGGAGGGAGCGGCGGCGGCAGGAGCAGGTAAGTTAGGTCTGTGTATGTACGTGTTTTACTGTGTGTTTACTAGTGGATGTAAACCTACTACACTGTGTGTTAACTCAAAAAATAGCGACACACAGTGTAGGAGGTTTGACCGTTCAATATTCTCATTTCTCCCGGCACTAGCCAGGATAAAGGAGGGGGGATTCTGAGAGCTCACTAGAGCGAGTGAATTTTCTCAAATTTTGCCCCATAAAGCAATGTGGTTGCTTTGCCACATGCAATGCTGCAATTTTGGGAATTGCTCCATCTAGTGACTAGCTCTGGGAAATATTATAAATTAGAATCTAATTTATAATATTTCCTGACTCGTGAAAAAAAATAAAAAAATTAGAACAATGTTTAATCACCTATGCACGAATTGTTTAACTAAAAAAAAAAAAAAAATTTTTCTAGCGACACATTACCTTTAAGGGGTTAAGGACGCAGCCTTGTTTTGGCCTAAAGGCCTTAGTCACATTAACGTGTGCGTTTTGCGCGCACAAAAAACGCTGTGGTTTTTTGCGTGTTGCAGTTGCGTGTTTCATCAGTACATGCTGCGTTTATGACACGCGGTTTTGAAGTTTAGAAAAATAAATTAAGAAAGTGCTCTTATTTTTTCCTTCATTTCTTTATCTACTGTTGCGCGAATCACGCGCGTCACACGGAAGTGCTTCTTTTAACGCACCCATTGACTTTGGCCAAGTATAGGACATGTCGTGAGCTTTACGCAGCGGACATACGCTGAGTGAAAATCACGGACTGTCTGAATGGCCCCATTCACTAACATAGGTCCGTGATTTTCTCGCACGTAATACACGTTCGTGTTAATAAGGCCTAAGGCTCAGAGCCCATTTTTGAAATCTGACATATTTCACTTTATGTGGTAATAACTTCAGAATGCTTAAACCAATCCAAGCGTTTCTGAGATTGTTTTCTCGTGAGACATTGGGCTTTATGTTAGTGGTAAAATTTGGTCAATATATTCAGTGTTTATTTGTGAAAAATTGCAAAATTTAGAGAAAATTAATAAAAAATAGCATTTTTCTGAATTTAAATGCATCTGCTTGTAAGACAGATGGATATACCACACAAAATAGTTACTAATTAACATTTACCATATGTCTACTTTAGATTTGCATAGTTTTTTGAACATTATTTTATTTTTCTTGGGCGTTACAAGGCTTAGAACATAAACAGTAATTTCTCATATTTTTAAGAAAATTTCAAAAGCCTTTTTTTAAGGTACCTGTTCAGTTCTGAAGTGGCTTTGAGGGGCCTATGTATTAGAAACCCCATAAAACACCCCATTTTAAAAACTAGACCCTTCAAAGTATTCAAAACAGCATTTAGAAAGTTTGTTTTAACCGGTTAGGCATTTCACAGGAATTAAAGCAAAGTGGAGGTGAAATTTGCAAATTTCATTTTTCTTGCTGAATTTCAATTTTTTTTCAATTTTTTTCTGTAAAACAGAAGGTTTTACCAGAGGAAACACTACTAAATATGTATTGTCCAGATTCTGCAGTTTTTTTAAATGTTCCACATGTCGCTCTAGTGTGCTCGTGGGCAAAAACACAAGCCCCAGAAGCAAAAAAGCACCTAGTGCATTTTGGGGCCTCTTTTTTTATTAGAATATATTTTAGGCAGCATGCCAGGTTTGAAGGGGTGTTGAGGTGTCAAAACAGTAGGAATCCCCCAAAAAACCCACCGTTTTTTCACAGCACGTATTTGAATTGGGCTGTGAAATTAAAAAAAATTACATTTTTTCCAATAAGATGTCATTTGAGATCAAAATTTCTTATTTTCACAGAAAACAAAATACCCCATTTTGTTGCCAAATGCAGCAATACCACATTTGTGGTGATAAACTGCCGTTTGGGCACATGGGAGGGCTCAGAAGGAAAGGAGCACCATGTGTTCTTTGAAGTCCAGATTTTGCTGGATTGGTTTTTGGGTGCTGTGTCGCATTCTCAGAGCCCCAGAGGTATTGAAGCCATGGAAACCCGCCAGAAGTGACCCCATTTTGGAAACTACACCCCTCAAGGAATTCATTTATGGGTGTTGTGACCATTTAGACCGCACAGTTTTTTAACAGAATTTATTTGAATTGGGCTGTGAATTTAAAAAAAAAATGATTTTTTTTTCCAAGAAGATGTAGTTTTGGATCAAAATGTAACATTTTCACAAGAAATAAAACACAATTTTCTTGCCCAATTTGTCCTGAGTGCGGCAATACCCCATTTGTAGTGAGGTACCAGTACATTTGATACCCCTGGGAAGTGACACCGTTTTAAAAACTACACCCCTTAAAGAGGCTCTGTCACCAGATTTTGCAACCCCTATCTGCTATTGCAGCAGATCGGCGCTGCAATGTAGATAAGAGTAACGTTTTTATTTTTAAAAAACAAGCATTTTTGGCCAAGTTATGACCATTTTTGTATTTATGCAAATGAGGCTTGCTAAAGTCCAACTGGGCGTGTTTAAAGTAAAAGTCCAACTGGGCGTGTATTATGTGTGTTACATCTGGGTGTGTTTACTTCTTTTACTAGCTGGGCGTTCTGACGAGAAGTATCATCCACTTCTCTTCAGAACGCCCAGCTTCTGGCAGTGCAGACACAGCGTGTTCTCGAGAGATCACGCTGTGTCGTCACTCACTTCCTGCCCCAGGTCCTGCATCGTGTCGGACGAGCGAGGACACATCGGCACCAGAGGCTACAGTTGATTCTGCAGCAGCATCGGCGTTTGCAGGTAAGTCGATGTAGCTACTTACCTGCAAACGCTGATGCTGCTGCAGAATCAACTGTAGCCTCTGGTGCCGATGTGGCCGACACGATGCAGGACCTGGGGCAGGAAATGAGTGACGTCACAGCGTGATCCTTCGAGAACACGCTGTGTGTCTGCACTGCCAGAAGCTGGGTGTTAACGAACAGAAGTGGATGATGCTGATTCATCAGCATCATACACTCCCATTCCTAACGCCCAGCTAGTAAAAGAAGTAAAAACGCCCCGATGTACACCCATAATACACGCCCAGTTGTACTTTTACTGTAAATACGCCCAGTTGTACTTTTGCAAGCTGCATTTGCATAAATACAAAAATGGTCATAACTTGGCCAAAAATGCTCGTTTTTTAAAAATAAAAACGTTACTGTAATCTACATTGCAGCGCCTATCTGCTGCAATAGCAGATAGGGGTTGCAAAATCTGGTGACAGAGCCTCTTTAAGGCATTCATCTGGAGGTGTAGTGAGCATTTTGACCCCACAGGTATTGTGTAATAGATAATGCGCAGCAGATGGTGCAGAGTGATTTTAGCAATTTTCTATACATATATGCCAATTCATTGTCCGATGTATTGTGCCCAGCTTGTGCCACCGGAGACATACACCCCTTAATCTGTAATGTGGGTTCTCCCGGGTATGGCAATACCCTACAAGTGGCTGTTAACAGCTGCCTGGGCACACGACAGTGCTCAGAAGGGAAGGACCACCATTTGGCCTACTGGGATTTTCTGGTGCTAAGTCATGTATGCAGAAGGCCCTAAGGTACCAGTATAGTTGAAACCCCTGAGAAGTGACCCCCATTTTCAAAACTACACCCCTTAAGGCATTTATCTAGAGGTGTAGTGAGCATTTTGACCCCATAGGTATTGTGTAAAAGATAATGTGCAGCAGATGGTGCAGAGTGAGATTTGCAATTTTCTATACATATATGCGAATTCAGTGTCGGATATATTGTGCCCAGCATGTGCCACCAGAGACATACGCCCGATAATCTGTAATGTGGGTTCTCCCGGGTATGGCAATACCCTACAAGTGGCTGTTAACAGCTGCCTGGGCACACGGCAGGGCTCAGGAGGGAAAGATGAGGGGGATAAGCTGTGCGGTTTGCATCAGGGTAAGTAAAACTGGGGTAGATTAAAAATGAAGGGATGTATGATAAATTTTAAAACACTCTTTCATACAGAGCCCTGGTTTTTTGGGACACGTGTCACATTGATATATTGTGTCCTTCCTTATCCTCCTCTTATAGCAGACCTTGCACATCTTTTGACTTTTTCCCTTCTTGCCAGTTTGGGGAACTTCTCCTGGAAAGTTTTGCCCTGGTACGATGCGTGTGGCCCCGCTTCCAAAAGTACTGGGTGCCCCCCTTCTTTGTCCCTAAAGATTTGGTTCTTGATAACCACCTCTTGAAATTCCAGGAAAGTTCCTATCTGACCTACACATCAACGTAGCATTGTAAAATGCAATCTGTATGATGTGCACGGCCAGTTTCTTATACCACACCCTCGATTTCCGCATGTCATTGTAGGGCTTCCGGACTTGATCTGACAAGTCCGCCCCTCCCATGTACCTATTGTAGTCCAGGATGCAGTCTGGTTTGGGGGTCTCTGTACTTGTACCTCGTACTGGTACATGGGTACTGGTGTGGCCATGTATTGTTGTCAATACAAGGACATCTCTCTTGTACTTGACACACAATATGTTGCTGCTGGATTGTGCTCTGCTTTCACCCCTGAGTGTTTGCCCAAACAGAGTCTTAGAGGCCTCTATGATTTCTTCTAATATACAACCTATAGAGTGTAGGGTACAATAAACACAACACATGATTGATAGAAAAAAATATATATACATTTTATTGAAAAATCACAATATTAAAAGATAAGTCATACAGAGCATGAATAAAAACGTCTGTCAAATGCAAAGGGCATGTATACAAAATAAGGTATGGCAAGGGCATGAACAATGTAATGGTATGCACACACGGAATCAGTCTATCTGGACAAATAGTTTAAGCCTCTGTGTAGGCAATAACATGAACTGTGCAGTAATATACACAAAAGGAATAGGTCTGTCTAGACGACTGAAATAAATCTCAGTGGCAACACCAACACCCTATTGCTGGACACCGTCCAATAATGCTAAACTGACAGTAAAGTGCAATCAGTAATGCCTAGAGAGGCTTAAACGGAACGGTGTATAGAGGGTGAAAGGAGATACATACCCATGTTAGCACCTCTGCAAAGAGAGAACGTCAGACCCGACGCGCGTTTCGGCGGGATGCCTTCGTCCGGGGGTGGCGTCTCTCCAGCAGAGGCCTCCCTTTTAGAGATCGTCTGTCCAATCACGTACAAATGGAGTAAACTGCATGTCACAGAGGGTTTGTCGGTATTGGCGTCATGCGCTAGGTATGAAGATGGCCGGCTGAGTGCTTCCGACCGCGCGTCATCAAAGTGGGCGTGGATAAGCGGCGTCTGACGCCGAAGAGACACGCCCACCACGATGCAGACGCACGAGTCGCAGAACAGCCAAACCCCTCCCCCTGACGTAAGCGCACGGAGAAACCCCACTGAGAGGTAAGTAAACAAAAATGTATATGAAGTACCCGATTGGACAGGCTGAGCCCAGGAGACAAGCGGAAAAAGAAACAATGCAGCTGCTGAAAAACATAATTTGTATTGGCACTCTAATGTATAATATAGAAATAAAAAAATGCGTGAAGAAAAACATTGTGGGGAATGTGCAAAACAAAAGCAAAAGTGAGCAACATGTGATAGTTAAATCAAAGAACACATTGTACAAGAATAATGATCTGAATAGACCTATAAAGACCAGATATACATAGGTGAAAATAGTTGACATATACTTGGAGAATAATAGATATAGATGTGTATTGGGCATAAAAGATAATGAATGAAAAATTTAATTAGGTGGTGTGAAGACATATAAATGCCAAACTCAATGTGTACGTGTTTAATTAAATAAGTTTATATTAGTGTAATAGGGAAATACATATAAAAATAAATTAATAATAAAACAATATTGCATGTGTGTGTCGTACGGACAATAAAATTTGTTGAATTCAAAATTAATAAATAAAAATATGAATATATATTTATATATTGTACCTAAAAGACAATATATAGAATATATATAAAAGTGTGTAGTATGTAAAAATATATAAGTAACACAGTAAAGGTGTACGTGTTAGTACAATATGTGATGAAAAGATATACATATAGAGAAAAATCAATACAAAGACAATATTACATATGTATGTCATGCGAACAATACAATATGCAGCAAAAGGAATAATAAAAACTAATAACAGATGAAAGATCATCAATAATATATTATTCTTCATACAAGTATTATTCCCATAGCAGCATTCACCGCTCATTTCTCTGCAAACGTAGGGAAATAGACATAATCTATAATAAAAAGGGAAGCAATTAGACAAGCACAAGAAAATCATAAAACATACTTAAAATGACCCGCTGGAGGTCAATGGTTAAAGAAATGGAGCGAAATTTAAATTATCATTGAGTCCGAGAAGATGCATCGTCCCCAGAGTCCAGATCCACTTGGATTCACATTTTGCCAAGTTTTTACAAATTTCGCCCTTTCGAATATTTGGTTCAATGCAATCGATACCTTTTACTTTAAATTTTGTTGGGTCACATGAATGGTGGATCTTAAAGTGTCTTGCAACAGGTTTCAATGTTTCAAGGGTCCCTATCTCTTTTGCCACTACAATATCTCGAACATGCTCTCTGACCTGAACTTTGAGCTCTCTGGTGGTAAGGCCAACGTATATCTTAGGACAAGGACATGTGGCGTAATAGACAACTGCCCTAGTTGAACAGGTAATAGAATGTGTGATACTAAAAGTACGCTTACCCGCTGAATCAGTGAATGACGTTGCTTTCTCGATGTTGGAGCATGCAACACAGTGTCCACAGGCCTTACAGCCCCACTTCGGGCCCTTGGTGCCGAAAGGGAACTTCAGGCTTTTATTTTGGTAATGGCTTCTAACAAGGTGGTCTTTGAGATTCCTTGAACGTCGGGCAGAGACACTCGGATATTTGGAGATGTATTTTTCGATGGTAGGATCTGTGAGTAAGATAGGCCAAAACTGCCTTAAAATTTCTTTCATCTGAAACCAACGTGAATGGTATTCAGTGGTGAATCTTACCTGCATTTCAGATTTATTTTTCGGTTTAGGGAATAGAAGATTCTCTCTGGGAGTATTCTTAGTGCGGTGGTATGCTTTTTTTATCGATCGTTTACTGTATCCACGAGCAAGAAAGCGGTTTGTGAGGTCATATGCTTGTTTCTCAAATACTTCCAAGGAGGAACAAATCCTCCTGATCCTTAAAAATTGGCCTATTGGGACAGCCCGTATAGTCTGTATGGGATGAGAAGAGGAAGCATGGAGAAAAGAGTTAACCGCAGTAGCTTTCCGAAATACGTCAGACTGAAGAAAGTCGTTTGAATCTCTGGACAACTTAACATCCAGAAATTCGGCTTGATGTTTGTCATAGTGAAATGTCAATTTGATTTTTAGATTGTTTTTATTTAAATCACTCATAAAGTTCTCGAATGACTCCGATGTACCCTTCCAGATGAGAAGAATCTCATCGATGTACCTGGCCCAAAAGATGACCTGGTCCATCGAGACATTCCGCCCACCCTGAAAGAGGTCCCGCTCCCACAGGCCCAGGAACAGGTTGGCATACGATGGGGCACATGCTGCCCCCATTGCTGTTCCCTGGAGCTGCAAGTAAAAGGATTCATTGAAAATAAAAAAATTATGCATAAGTGCGAACTCGAGTAATGTAAGTATGAGGTTGGAAAAAGCATTCTCCATACTCCCCGTGGTCAGGAAGAAGGAAACCGCTTTTAATCCGTCAATATGACGGATACTGGTGTAGAGTGACCCAACGTCACAAGTGACCAACAACATATCTTCCTCCATACTGATTCCATCTATCTTTTGCAGGAGGTCTGCCGTATCACGAACATATGATGGCAGACACTCAACAAACCCCTTTAGATGGTAGTCAACAAATTTGCATATTTTCTCAGTAAGATTGCCCCTACCTGAGATAATCGGTCTTCCCGGAGGAATTTTTGGCTCTTTATGGACTTTAGGAAGTAGGTAGAATGTTGATATCGTGGGTTCAACAGGGGTAAGAGCTTCGTATAGTTCCTTAGTAATGGTATTGTCGAGTAGAGGATTGTATGTTAGATTCTTATAGCAATTTTTGTTATGTAATTGTCTATATGCCTCAGTCTCATACATTGTACATGGCCAAATTACAACGTTTCCGCCTTTGTCGGCTGCTTTGAATACGACATCGTCTAATTTAGTTAGTTTATTGAGACTTTGTCGCTGTACTTCTGATAGATTATCAATTTGAATGCTCTGAGATATTCTTTCAAATTCGCAGCTAACTGACTTAACAAATAAGTCTACCGCTGGACACATGGTCATTGCGGGGAAACGTTTAGACTTAACCCTTATGGGTAAAGGAACTTTGCCTGTTGGATCATGCTCCTGATCCTTCAGCAATTCCTCCAAATCATGTAGGGTCTGTTGCTCAGTAGCAGTAGGAAAGGTTTCATCGAATTTTTTAGAGATCAAAGACCGACCAAAAATATGTAAGTCCTTAATTGCAGAGAATGTATCGAAACGAGCACATGGAGAGAAGGTCAAACCCTTTTCCAAAACCTCCAAGTCTGAGGCAGAAAAGGTATGTGTAGAGACATTAATTACCTTGAGAGGATTAGATGATTCACCCATATCAGGTTTTCTTTTGTTAGATACTTGTTTGTGTGTTAGTTTTCTATTTTGTCTTGTGCCGTACGTGTGGTAAGGCCGTTGACGCAAACCACCATCAGATTCACTCTGAGATGATAACGATGTCTCCCGGGCTCAGCCTGTCCAATCGGGTACTTCATATACATTTTTGTTTACTTACCTCTCAGTGGGGTTTCTCCGTGCGCTTACGTCAGGGGGAGGGGTTTGGCTGTTCTGCGACTCGCACGTCTGCATCGTGGTGGGCGTGTCTCTTCGGCGTCAGATGCCGCTTATCCACGCCCACTTTGATGACGCGCGGTCGGAAGCACTCAGCCGGCCATCTTCATACCTGGCGCATGACGCCAATACCGACAAACCCACTGTGACATGCAGTTTACTCCATTTGTACGTGATTGGACAGACGATCTCTAAAAGGGAGGCCTCCACTGGAGAGACGCCACCCCCGGACGAAGGCATCCCGCCGAAACACGCGTCGGGTCTGACGTTCTCTCTTTGCAGAGGTGCTAACATGGGTATGTATCTCCTTTCACCCTCTATACATCATTCTGTTTAAGCCTCTCTAGGCATTACTGATTGCACTTTACTGTCAGTTTAGCATTATTGGACGGTGTCCAGCAATAGGGTGTTGGTGTTGCCACTGAGATTTATTTCAGTCATCTAAACAGACCTATTCCTTTTGTGTATATTACTGCACAGTTCATGTTATTGCCTACACAGAGGCTTAAACTATTTGTCCAGATAGACTGATTCCGTGTGTGCATACCATTACATTGTTCATGCCCTTGCCATACCTTATTTTGTATACATGCCCTTTGCATTTGACAGACGTTTTTATTCATGCTCTGTATGACTTATCTTTTAATATTGTGATTTTTCAATAAAATGTATATATATTTTTTTCTATCAATCATGTGTTGTGTTAATTGTACCCTACACTCTATAGGTTGTATCTTAGATATTGTGGGTCAATGCACCAAGGTTTTCTTGGTTACACTAGGGTCTTGTCCTAGATATGGTCAATAGTATGCACTTTTTTCATGTGCATGCTGGCAAGATCGTCTCCTTAATGTACCAATAGGTTTATATATGATTTCTTCTAGCAGTGCCGCATGCTGCAGTACTTCTGGAAGCAAGGCACTTGAAGAGTTAGACGCTGGTATAAAAATGATCCAGGTAAAGGTGGTAACCCTGGTCCAGCAGTGGGTGCATCAAATCTCACAAAATTTTTGCATTAACTCCCAGTAAGTGGGGGTGAGGCATTCTGGGGGCTGAATACTGGTGTCCTTCCCTTCATATATCCTAAATTTGTAGGTATTCCGTGATGCACTCTCACACAGCATATACATCTACACGCCATACCTTGCCCTCTTACTCGGCATGTACTGGCAGAATTGAAGCCTCCCTTTAACCCCTTCCCAACATTTGACGTATCCATACGCCAAAGTCGGGCAGGGGAATTATGGAACAGGCTCACGGAGTGAACCCGCTCCATACGATGCCGGTGTCGGCTGTTTGTTACAGCCGACACTTCAGAGTAACGAGCGGCATTGCGCTCGAGCGTGATCCCACTCGTTTAACTCGTTAAATGCTGCGGTTAATAGCGGCCGCAGCATTTAAATCATTAGAAAGAGGGGGCAATCCCCTCTAATAGCTCATCGCACCCCCCGCAACGCAATCGCGGGGGGGCGATGGTTGCTATGGCTGCCTGGGGGCCTAATGAAGGCCCCAGGTCCGCCATCTTTGTGCACCTATTAGGGTATGTGCACACACACTAATTACGTCCGTAATTGACGGACGTATTTCGGCCGCAAGTACCGGACCGAACACAGTGCAGGGAGCCGGGCTCCTAGCATCATAGTTATGTACGATGCTAGGAGTCCCTGCCTCTCTGCAGGACAACTGTCCCGTACAGTAATCATGTTTTCAGTACGGGACAGTAGTTCCATGGAGAGGCAGGGACTCCTAGCATCGTACATAACTATGATGCTAGGAGCCCGGCTCCCTGCACTGAGTTCGGTCCGGTACTTGCGGCCGAAATACGTCCGTCAATTACGGACGTAATTAGTGTGTGTGCACATACCCTTAAGCAAAAATAAGCCCTCATACCACTTAATCAATGGAAAACTAAAAAACTAAAAAAGTTATGGCTCTCTGAATTTGGCAACACAAAATAAATTTTCTTTTTTACACTTAGGTTTTTACTTGTAAAAAAAGTAAGGCGTCATGCACACGAACATATTTTTTCCCTCCCATAAATACTGGCGTAAATACGGGTCCGGTGTCACACGTATTTGACCCGTTTTGCACCAGTATTTACGGACCCGTGCCCGTAATTACGGTTCCGGTGTCACCAGTATTCCACCCGTATTTACGGGCACGTTTTAGATGCAAAATTGCACTGCACTAATCGGCAGCCCCTTCTCTCTATCAGTGCAGGATAGAGAGAAGGGGCAGCCCTTTCCGAGGTAAAAGTAAAAGAAATTCATACTTACCCGGCCGTTGCCTTGGTAACGCGTCCCTCTCTTGACATCCAGCCCGACATCCCTGGATGACGCGGCTGTCCATGTGACCGCTGCAGAATGTGATTGGCCTGTGATTGGCTGCAGCGGTCACATGGGCTGAAACGTCATCCCGGGATGTCGGGCCGGATGTCGAGAGGGATGCGTCACCAAGGCAACGGCTGGGAGACCGGACTGGAAGAAGAAGCAGGAAGTTCTCGGTAAGTATGAACGTCTTTTTTATTTTTACAGGTTGCTCTATATTCTGATCGGAATTCACTGTCCAGGGTGCTGAAAGAGTTAACTCTTTCAGCACCCTGGACAGTGACTATTTACTGACGTCGCCTAGCAACGCTGCCGTAATGACGGGTGCACACATGTAGCCACCCGTCATTACGGGAGCTCCATAGACTACTATGAGCTTTTTCAATGGCACGGGCACCTTCCCGTAAGAAAACGGGAAGGTACCCGTGGCCAATAGAAGTCTATGAGCCCGTTATTATGGGTCGTAATTACGACCCATAATAACAGGAGTTTTTACGGTCGTGTGCATGAGGCCTAAAATATAGAAAAAATTATATATATTTGGTATCGCGATAATCGTATTGACCCACAGAATAAAGTTAACATGTTGTTTTAATTGCGAAGTGAATTCCGTAAAAACGGCGCGCAGAAAAACATGGAGGAATCGCTGTTTTTTTTTTCATTTTTTACCCCACAAATAATTTTTTGCCTGTTTCCTAGTACATTATATGGCAAAATAAATGGTGCTATGAAAAATAAAGACCTTATGGCTTTTGGAAGATGGGGATGGAAAAAACAAAAATGAAAATCTGAAAAAGGGCTGCGACGGGAAGGGGTTAAAATGTACCAGGGACTCATCAACAGAAATACACTTCTCAGGGGTGTATGCTTGGGCAAACCGGGCACTAAAATGGTCTAATAGGGGTCTCAGTTTATACAAACAGTCAAAACTGGGGTCATCTCAGGGTGAGCACTGCTCATTGTCAGTATAATGTAAGAGCTGAAGTATTGCCTCAAAACGCATCCTGGACATGGCCATACGGTACATCGGGGTGTGGTATAAAATGTCCGTGCTCCAGTAGGTCCTAATAGATGGCTTTTTCAGAAGCCCCATGTTCAAGTGAAGTCCCCAGAACTTGCCCAACTCTGCTGCGTCTACAGGGGTCCACCTGTGGGATTGGGCATAAAATGATGTGGGGTTCTTAGTAATATACTGTTGGGCATATAAATTTGTCTGGGAGACCATAAGCTCTATAAAGTCATCAGTGAAGAAGAACTTGAAAAAGTAAATTTCACTGTGCCCTGCCATATTAAATTTGATCCCTGGGCTGCCTGTGTACTCAGGGATTTTGGGCTCATAAATGTCTGGTGTGGGGGTCCAAATGGGGTCACTTCGCTCGGGGGTTTCAACTGTGGAGAGGTTACTTTGCTCGGGGGTTTCAACTGTAGTGGTGGTCCTGGGGCGTCTCCTAGGGGGTTCCTCTTCTTCATCACTGGATGAGGAGGTGGATAAATAAAACAGAGTCCCACCATCTGATGAGTCTGTGTCAGAGGCAAGAAATGAATATGCCTCTTCGGCAGTAAATGTCTGTTGGGACATATTTGTTTGCTTCCCTAACTAGGAGCAATAGGCTGCTACCTAAACTAGCCCAAAAAATTGATGTTTTTATAGAATGAGTGGGCTTCCCTGAGACTAAACCTAACTAGGGTGAGGGTTCTTAACACTAAATCTAACTAGATTTTATTTGAACTTCCCTGACACTAAATCTAACTACGGCGACTATTACCTGACACTAAACCTAACTAGATTATTCCGAGCTTCCCTGACACTAAAACCTAACTACGGTGCCGGGTGCATGACACTAAACGTAACTAGATTATTCCGAGCTTCCCTGACGCTAACTATGGTGATGGACCCCTAATGCTAGATCTAACTACAGTGACGGATTCCTGACGTTAAATTCCCTGACGCTATACCTAACTATGCTTTTTGATGGTTCCCTGACACTAACTAACCCTAATACTAAACTATACAGTTAAATTGTCTAAACAAACTAATTGTATTTTTTTATTTTTATATTTTATAAAGAAAAAAAAGAAAACAATAGTCCCCAGGGACCAAGAAATTGGTCCTGAAGACTAAGAAGTGGTCAGTGACAGGAGATGGGTGAGAAGCAGAAATAAGCAGAAAAAAGTTAGTTTTTTTTTACTTTTTTTGCACTTTGCTCTTCTCTCTCCTCACAACCGCTCTGAATGCCTTGCAATCTGCAACAGAGGCGTTCAGGGCGGTTGCAGCAGGATTTGATGTCAGGAAGAGGAAGTGAAGAGACCGATCACGCTATTGGACAGTTAGTCACTGACTGACCAATAGCGGCGATCGGGGAGGCGGGACCATCGCAACAGGTACCGGCGTATTGAACTGTGATCGCATGCTAACCGAAACAGCAGCTGTCACTTCTCTTGAACGTGCCGGCAGTAAATGGCGATGCATTTTCCCTGTGACGTACTCTTCCG
This sequence comes from Rhinoderma darwinii, assembly GCF_050947455.1. Classification (NCBI taxonomy): domain Eukaryota; kingdom Metazoa; phylum Chordata; class Amphibia; order Anura; family Rhinodermatidae; genus Rhinoderma; species Rhinoderma darwinii. The sequence goes on from NC_134696.1 coordinate 67,360,758, forward strand.
TCACTGAGCGCGAACGGTGCGGTCAGCATGACGGAATAGTATGTCATAGTACCCCAGACCTCAAACTAATACAATACTAATACCCCCTAAATACAGACCCCAGACCTGACAGCCTTAAGTAATACAGACCCCAGACCAGACCCCCTAATCTAATACAGACCCCAGAACAGACCCCTAAATACAGATCCCAAATAAAGACCCCTAAACTAATAGATCCTAGAACAGGCCCACTAAATAGACCCCATAAACTAATACAGACCCCCAGACCAGACCCTCTAAATAGAGACCCCAAATTAATACAGACCCCCTAAATACAGACCCCTAAATACAGACCCCCTTAAACTAATACAGACACCAAACCTCCTAAATACAGACCCGACCCCCTAAATACAGTCCCCAAACCAAGCCCCCTAAATACAGACCCCCACACCGACCCCCTAAATACAGTCCCCATAAACAAATCCAACCCCTTATACTTACATATCAGCTCTCCTCAGTCTTCTCTGTGGAATTTTGCTGCTGCTCAAGGTCCTGCGGTCGTGTGACCAGCAGGTCTCTAAACTGTAGTAAGAACTTCAGAGATGAGGTCATGTGACCTTATGTCTAAAGGTCCTTTTGCAGGAAATATACAATGCAGTTTCGTTGCGGTTTTTCCCGTGATTCATGAGAAAATCGCGGCAAAAATGCTTGTACTTTGGGCAGCCATGGGCCCCCCGGGAGCCTTGGGCCCCGGGCAGCCGCCCAAAATGCCCTATGATGATCCGCCATTGGTCATACACTCCTCATTACAACGCCCACTTGGTCAAAAGTTAAAAAACGCCCAGTTGGGCATTAAGAAACGAATTAGCATAAATCTAAAATTGCTCTTAACTTGTTCAAAAATGATCGTTTTTTTAAAATAAAAAACACTGTTGTTATCTGCATTACAGCGCCGATCATATTATGTAGGAGATAGGGCACTTATAATGTGGTGACAGAGCCTCTTTAAGGACACACATGGCGGATAAGCTGCGTAAAAGTACACAGCGCATCCGTCCTGGAAACTGCAGAGAATTCTGCCCGATAAACCGTACCAAATTGTGGTGCGGTTTTTAAATCGGAATCTTTACTGCAGAAATACTGCAGAAATACTGCAGCAAAGAAAATTATACTTACAACCCGAGTATTGTAATTGTGACACGTCCCTCTGCTCTGAGTACAGTCTGGCCTTCTGGTATGATGCTGCAGCCCATGTGACCGCTGCCTTTGATTGGCTGCAGCAGACACATGGGATGAAACTTCATCCTAGGAGGCCAAGGGATGACAACGGCTGGGGATAAGTATGAACCTTTTTATTATTTTTTTCAACCCAAAAAGGAATTTTTTTTATTGCCGATATTCAGCTTCTCAGCTGAAATCGCAAAATTTGCCTTTTGTTGCAGGTTTTACCTCACCATCGAATTCAATGGGAAAAACCAGCAACAGAAAACCCGCGATTCCGCAGCATAAATTGATATGCTGCAGATTAAAAAACGGCACCGCAGGTCAATTTATGAACGGTTTCTTGGTGGATTTTTCCTGTTGTGTATGGAGGAGATTTGTTTAAATCTCATCCACTCTGCTGCTCCTGTAATATGAAATCTGTTGCGTAAAAAAAATCTGTAGTGTTTACGCTCCCATTAAATAGAGAATGAATTGAAAACCATTCCATCTGCCCTGCAATTTTGTTATTATAAATATATCCTATATAATTACAGTATCAGAACCAAGCCCAATACATATATACGGCACCAGAACATAGCTCTCACATATAAACAGCTCCTGAAGCAAGCTCAATACATAAATACAACACCAGAAGCAAGATCAGTGTCACGTAGCGGGTTAGTGGACCCACTAGGCCGTACCGCCGTAGCAGGGAGGCAGCTGGCCAAACAGCAGGAACCCCAAAATACAAAGTCACGCACAAGGGTACCTGGATAGTTCAGACAGTGGCTGCAGCTCTGGCACTAATGGAGATGGGTGCAGCAGGTATCGCCAACCATGGCGGATGTCACAGGTGCCGCAGGTTGCGCCAGACGTGGCGAATTCCTCCGGACATGGCAGAAGACAAAGGACATGGCGGATGACACAGATGCCGCAGGTTGCGACAGACGTGGTGAATTTCCCAGGACGTGGCAGATGACACAGACGTGACAAGACTCCGATACTAATAGGAACAGGGATGAGAACAGCATTGGATACAGAAACAGGTAACAGGGCAAGGGTAACAACTGGAACGGGAAACACTAAGGGACCATTTGCAAGACAGACTGGGAAAACTAACAATGCTCAGGCAAGGATCAGAAGGCCTGGGGCCTTCTTATAGACCAGGAAATCATGGCAGTTGATGATGACGATTTCCTCTGTGCACGCGCTGGCCCTTTAAGGTCGGGCACGCTACGGGACACAGCAGACCGGAGCGGAAGAGAGTGCTAGCGTCTCCTAGGAAGGAGATGGGGACCAGCACTCACGGATCCATGGCTGCGGGCGTCAGAAGGTGAGCAAACCGATGGACGCTATAGTATACCACCTCTTACGCCTCCTCTTTTTGGGGCCAGAGCGAGAGAGGAATTTTTTAATGAGAGCAGGAGCACTGAGGTTCTCTTCTGGCTCCCAGGACCTCTCCTCAGGACCAAACCCTCTCCAGTTCACCAAATAGAAAGTCCTTCCTCCTACCCTTTTGCAGTCCAGGATCTCCCTCACCTCGAATACATCAGAAGAACCGCTGGGAGCAACTGTGGAACTAGAAGTTTTGCTGTAGCGGTTCAGGACCACAGGCTTCAGGAGGGACACATGAATGGAGTTGGGGATTCTGAGGGTAGGAGGCAGCCGCAGCTTATAGGAGAAAGGGTTTATTTGTTGAAAAATTTCGAAAGGGCCAAGGAACCTGGGATCAAACTTGTATGAAGGCACCTTCAAACGAATGTTCCAAGGGGATAGCCAGACTTTGGTGCCCCGAAGATACTGAGGTGGCTCACTTCTCCTTGAATCTGCTTTTCACTTCATGCGATCGACTGCCAGCAAAATAGAGGACCGGGTCTGTTGCCAGATTTGCAGAAAGTCCCCATATGCAGAGTCAGCAGCGGGTACTTGAGATGTAGTCGACACTGGAAGAGGGACTCTAGGATGTTGACTGTACACAATGTGAAATGGAGTGGAAGTGGTGGACTCACTTGTGTGGTTGTTGTATGAGAACTCGGTCCATGGAAGAAGCTGTACCCAGTTATCGTGCTGTGAAGAGATGAAGTGGTGGAGATAATTATCCATGATCTGGTTGATCCTCTCAACTTGCCCATCGGACTGGGGGTGATAAGCTGAGGAAAAGTCCAATCTCACATCCAGGAGTTTACAGAGGGCTCTCCAGAACTTTGAGGTAAACTGAACCCCCCGGTCGAACACAGAGTAGAAGGAAGGCCGGTCAGCGGGATAAAATGTGTCATCTTAGAGAACCGGTCCAATACCAACCAGACAGTGTTGCATCCTGCTGAGGGGGGAAGGTCTGTGACAAAGTCCATCGCAATGTGCTGCCAGGGGGCATTGGGTACAGGCAGAGGTTGAAGCAGGCCGGCAGGCTTGGAGTGAGTAACCTTGTTAGAAGCACACACCGTGCAAGAAGGAGACAAAGTCCAGAACATCTTAGGTAGCGTGGGCCACCAGCGGTGACGAGCAATCAGGTCTCGAGTTTTACGGACACCAGCGTGCCCAGCCAGTTTAGAACTGTGTCCCCAGCGGAGAATTCTTCTCCTGTCTGCCAACAGAACAAAAGTCCTCCCCGGAGGGATGTCTCTAACCTGCAGAGGATAATCAGTGACAATGCAGGACGGGTCTATGATAGTCTGAAGGGACTCCACCGTGTCTTCCGTCTCAAATGATCTGGACAGGGCATCGGCCCTCACATTCTTGTCCGCGGGACGGTAGTGGAGCACAAACTGGAAACGGGTGAAGAACAGCGACCACCTGGCTTGACGGGGATTCAGTCGTTGAGCAGACTGAAGGTAGGTAAGCTTCTTGTGGTCGGTGAAGATCAGGATGGGGTGAGCTGCGCCCTCTAGAAGATGTCTCCACTCCTCCAGAGCCAATTTGATGGCCAGTAGCTCCCAATCTCCAATAGAGTAATTGCGCTCAGCAGAAGAAAAAAAGGCTAGAATAGTAGCCACATACTACTGCCTTTCCTTTGGAGCTCTTCTGGAACAGAAGTGCACCAGCACCAACAGAGGAAGTGTCCACTTCCAGTGAGAACTGCCGAGATACGTCAGGATGATGGAGGATCGAAGCTGAAGTGAAGGCTCTCTTTAGCTAATAAATGCGGACTCTGCCTCTGGATTCCACACCTTGGCGTTTACACCCTTCTTGATAAGGGTAGAGATGGGAGACGTCAGAGATGAGAAGTTTGGAATAAACTGCCAGTAGAAATTGGTGAATCCCAGGAACCGCTGTATGGCCCTTAAACCTTGAGGACGTGGCCACTCCAGGACAGCTTTCACTTGATCCGCTGATGTAGCACAGGAAGGGCAGAGAAATCTTCTCAAAGACGCACTTCTCCAGCTTGGCGTATAAATGATTCTCCCTTAATCGTAGTAGAACCAGACGGACATGCTTCCAATGAGTCGTCGGATCTGGGGAGAAAATCAAAATATCATCGAGATAAACAACAACACAGACATAGAGGAGTTCTCGGAATATATCATTAACGAACTCCTGAAACACTGCGAGAGCGTTACACAGTCCGAAGGGCATCACTAGGTATTTGTAGTGCCCGTCACGGGTATTAAATGCCGTCTTCCATTCATCACCCCGGCGAATCTGGACTAGATTATAAGCCCCCCGCAGGTCTAGCTTAGAAAATTTTTTGGCTCCTCGTATGCAATCAAACAGCTCGGATAAAAGTGTCAACGGGTATTTGTTCTTGACCGTGATCTGGTTGAGACCACGGTAGTCAATGCAGGGTCGAAGGGATCCGTCCTTTTTAACGAAGAAGAATCCAGCCGCGGCCGGGGAGGAAGACTTTCGTATGAAGCCCCTCTCCAGATTCTCCTTGATATAGGCCAACATGGATAAAGTCTCTGGCAAGGAGAGAGGATATACCCGGCCACAGGGGAGAGAGGCATTAGGAACCAGTTCAATGGGGCAGTCATAAGTCCAATGTGGAGGCAGCGTCTCAGTCTCCCTCTTGCTGAAAACATCTGGAAACTGAGCAAACTGGAGGGGCAGTCCCGCCAATGACTGAGGCAGAGGAGGCTTGACAGGATGGATCTGCAACAGACAATGACCAAGGCACTTGGAGCCCCATTAGACAACTTCTCCAGAATTTCAGTCCAGGACTGGGGCATGTAGTCGAAGCCAAGGCAGGCCCAGCAGAACAGGATTGATGGCCTTGGGCAAAACAAGGAAAGAAATCAGTTCAGAATGAAGGACTCCAACCTGCAGCTTCAACGGCTTGGTTTTAGAGATAATGGGATCAGGCAGAGGCAGTCCATTCACTGAGGCAACAGCGAAAGATGTCTCCAGGGGAACTGTGGACAAGTGAAGATGATCCACTAGCGCCTTTTGGATGAAGTCTGCCGCAGAACCAGAGTCAAGATAGGCAGAAACTTGATGCGACCTCTCGCCGGATACTAGGGTCACAGGAATAGTCAACTTGGAGCAGAATGCTCTATTCGGTACCGTTCCACCTAGGATTGTCTCTCCCACCAATCCTAGGGAATGGGGTCTCTCTGGCCTCTGGGGACACAGACGCACAATATGGCCTCCGAGGCCGCAATACAAAAAAAGTCCAGAAGTGTGCCTGCGTTGTTTCTCCTGGGTAGACAATTTGACATAGTTACTCTGCATCAGAACCTCTGGTGGGACGACAGAGGAGGATTGCTGGAAAGTAGAATCCAGCCTAGGAAGTTCTCTCTCCCAGAGAATCTCTTTGGAACGCTCCCGCACCCTCATGTCAACCCGGGAGGCGAGTAGGATAAGATCGTCCGGGGTAGATGGCAGATCGCGAGCAGCCAGCTCGTCCTTAATCCCTGAAGACAGTCCCTGCCAGAATGTGGCCACCAAAGCCTCGTTGTTCCAGGTCAATTCAGCAGCCAGGATACGAGACTGAATGGCATACTCGCTCACGGAGAGGTCTCCCTGGTGTAGGGTCAGCAAGGATGCAGCAGCAGAAAAACCTCTCTTAGGTTCCTCAAAGATCGAGCGGAAGGTCTGTAAGAAGCACTGCAAGTCACGGGTCTCTGGTCCCTGATGTTCCCACAGAGGATTAGCTAGGGCTTTGCCAGTAAGGAGAGAGATGATGAACGCATTCCTGACGTCATCCAAAGAGAAGGACCTGGCATGTAGTCTGAAGTGGATCAGGCACTGATTCAAAAATCCCCTGCAGGTCCTCGGGTCTCCGTCATAGCTTGAAGGTAGCGGCAGGAAGCATAGGGGATTGGTACCGGTACAGACAGGAAGTGTAGCAGGAAAAACAGCAGGAATGGGTGCGGTGACGACTATGGTAGGATGGGCTATGGCGTTCACCGACAGGAGGAGTTGGTCTTGTCGGGACTGGAGATCCTCCATCTTGGCCAGTATGGCTTGTGTCGTTGGGGTCTCAGGTTGACCAGCGGGGTCCATGGCCAGAGCATACTGTCACGTAGCGGGTTAGTGGACCCACTAGGCCGTACCGCCGTAGCAGGGAGGCAGCTGGCCAAACCCCAGAATACAAAGTCCCGCACAAGGGTACCTGGATAGTCCAGACAGTGGCCACAGCTCTGGCACTGATGCAGATGGGTGCAGCAGGTATCACCAACCGTTGCGGATGTCACAGGTGCCGCAGGTTGCGCCAGACGTCGCAAATTCCTCCGGACGTGGCAGAAGACACAGGACATGGCGGATGACACAGATGCCGCACTCTGTACATAAATACAACACCAGAACCAAGCTCAGTACATATATACAACACCAGAACGAAACTAAGTACATATATACAGCACCAGAACAAAGCTCAGTACATAAATACAGCACCAGTACAAAGCTCAGTACAGAAATACAACACCAGAACCAAACTCGTTACATATATACAGTACCAGAACCAAGGTCAGTACATATATACAGCTCCAGAATCAAGCTCATTACATATATACAGTACCAGAACCAAGCTCAGTACTTAAATACAGCAACAGAACCAAGCTCAGTACATATATACAGCACCGGAACAAAGCTCAGTACATATATACAGCACCAGCACAAATATAGCTCAATTTAGTGCAACCCCTGCCGTATAGGTTTGTACAGCTTAAAACTACAGCTCCCAGCATGGCCCAAACAATGATAAGGATATGCTGGGTGTTGCTGTTTCACAAAAAAAATCATATCACCCATCATCATATAGCACCCCCTGTATATAGTGCCCAAATACATAGCCCCTTCTGTAGATAGTGTCCCACAGATAGCCTCCCCTTTAAATTGTGCCCCACATATAACGACCCCTGTATATAGTGCCCCACATATAGCCTCCCTGTAGATAGTGCCCCACATATAGCCTCTCCTACAGATTGTGGCTTACATATAGCTCCCCCTGTATAAAGTACCCCACATATAGCCCCCCTGTAGATAGAGTCCCACATATAGCCTCCCCTGTAGATAGTGCCCCACCTATAGCTCCCCCCGTAGGTAATGCCACTCACACTTTTAAGTGAAAAATAAATACATTTACATACTCACCTTGATCCCGTTCCAGCGCCATCCTTTGTCAATGCAGGCCTGCTCTCTTCTGAGCAGTTCTGCTGTGGCTGAACGACGGCGCCAATTGGCAGTGCAGAATGACGTGCCCCGCCAATCAGCGCCTTTCAACCAGGGGGGCGACGCGATGACGCCATCGTGCTGCTAGCATCGTTGAAAAGCGTTGATTGGCAGGGCCGAATAACTTGCCCGCCAATCAGCACCTTTCAACAACGGAAGCGACTCGATGAAGTCATCATGCCACTAGCGTCGTTAAATGGCGCTGATTGGCAGGGCAGAATGACTTGCCCCACCAATCAGTGCCTTTCAACAATGGAAGCAATGCGATGACGTCATCGCGCCGCTAGCATCATTGAAAAGCGCTGATTGGCAGGCAGAATAACTTGCCCTGCCAATCAGCGCCTTTCAACAATGGAAGCAGCGCGATAATTCCAACATGCCGCTAGCATCGCTGAAAGGCATTGATTGGCGGGGCAAGTCATTCTACCCTGCCAATCAGTGTCATTGTAAGGCGCTGAATGGTTGTGAAAGTCCTGGAACTTGCCCAGCCATTCAGCACTTATGCATGTAATTGTATCTGCGTCCTATAGACGCAGGTACAATTAGTGCAAGAGGGGGTGGCGGCGGCTGGTTTCAGTGGCGCCATCGCCCCCTCAGAGAGGCCGCAGGCCATCGACTGAGGTGAGAAGCTCATCTCGCCTCATGGATGGTGCGGCCGTGGATTTTTCTGTGCAGTAATTGGCCAAACAGAAAAATGCTGCCATTCGGCAAGCAAGAAAGTACCGTAAACGTGATAGTTCATAAACAGGCACTCGGGCGGCCTTCAGTGTATCCTCCAGCTCACAGTGTGTAACCTTCTATATTCAGGAGTACAGTGTGTGGCAATATAATCATGGGCTCAGTATAGGGTGCTGTTATATTCAGTTGAGCAGTGTGTGGCACCATGAGGACTTTGTGTTAGTATAGGGGGTGTGGATATGTTGGAAAAGTGAAGACATCTGAAAGGTAAATTCTGCAGAGTGGAGACATGGTCGGGAGAAGTGGTCATGATGGTCTGGACCGGAGGGAGAAGAAAAGGAAAGAGAGCGACTCTAACCACTGAATAATAAATGTTTATTCTGTATCTTACTAATTATTACTGTATTTACTGTACAGATGATGAAGGGTACCATTTTTTGGGGGGTAAGCAACTCCCAGTATATAGTTACCATTTTCAGGTCATACTGGAAGCTGCTAACCTGACTTTGCAAATGATCTCTGTACAAAAATATATTTGTGCTAAACTTGGTTCTGGTGCTGTATGTATGTACTGAGCTTTGTTCTGGTGTTATATTTATGTACTGAGCTTTGTTCTGGTGTTATATTTATGTACTGAGCTTTGTTATGGTGCTGTATTTATGTACTGAGCTTGGTTTTGGTGCTGTATATACAGTGAAGGAAATAAGTATTTCATCCCTTGCTGATTTTGTAAGTTTGACCACTGTCAAAGACATGAACAGTCTAGAATTTTTAGGCTAGGTTAATTTTACCAGTGAGAGATAGATTATATATAAAAAAAAACTGAAAATCACATTGTCAAAATTATATATATTTATTTGCATTGTGCACAGAGAAATAAGTATTTGATCCCTTTGGCAAACAAGACTTAATACTTGGTGGCAAAACCCTTGTTGGCAAGCACAGCAGTCAGACTTTTTTGTAGTTGATGATGAGGTTTGCAGACATGTTAGATGGAATTTTGGCCCACTCCTCTTTGCAGATCATCTGTAAATCATTAAGATTTCGAGGCTGTCGCTTGGCAACTCGGATCTTCAGCTCCCTCCATAAGTTTTCGATGGGATTAAGGTCTGGAGACTGGCTAGGCCACTCCATGACCTTAATGTGCTTCTTTTTGAGCCATTCCTTTGTTGCCTTGGCTGTAGGTTTCGGGTCATTGTCGTGCTGGAAGACCCAGCCACGAGCCATTTTTAATGTCCTGGTGGAGTGAAGGAGGTTGTCACTCAGGAATTGACGGTACATGGCTCCATCCATTCTCCCATTGATGCAGTGAAGTAGTCCTGTGCCCTTAGCAGAGAAACATCCCCAAAACATAATGTTTCCACCTCCATGCTTGACAGTGGGGACGGTGTTCTTTGGGTCATAGGCAGCATTTCTCTTCCTCCAAACACGGCGAGTTGAGTTAATGCCAAAGAGCTCATTTTTAGTCTCATCTGACCACAGCACCTTCTCCCAATCACTCTCAGAATCATCCAGATGTTCATTTGCAAACTTCAGACAGGCCTGTATATGTGCCTTCTTGAGCAGGGGGACCTTGCGGGCACTGCAGGATTTTAATCCATTACGGCGTAATGTGTTACCAATGGTTTTCTTGGTGACTGTGGTCCCAGCTGCCTTGAGATCATTAACAAGTTCCCCCGTGTAGTTTTCGGCTGAGCTCTCACCTTCCTCAGGATCAAGGATACCCCATGAGGTGAAATTTTGCATGGAGCCCCAGATCGATGTCGATTGACAGTCATTTTGTATGTCTTCCATTTTCTTACTATTGCACCAACAGTTGTCTCCTTCTCACCCAGCGTCTTACTTATGGTTTTGTAGCCCATTCCAGCCTTGTGCAGGTCTATGATCTTGTCCCTGACATCCTTAGAAAGCTCTTTGGTCTTGCCCATGTTGTAGAGGTTAGAGTCAGACTGATTAATTGAGTCTGTGGACAGGAGTCTTTTATACGGGTGACCATTTAAGACAGCTGTCTTTAATGCAGGCACCAAGTTGATTTGGAGCGTGTAACTGGTCTGGAGGAGGCTGAACTCTTAATGGTTGGTAGGGGATCAAATACTTATTTCTCTGTGCACAATGCAAATAAATATATATAATTTTGACTATGTGATTTTCTTTTTTTTATATAATCTATCTCTCACTGGTAAAATTAACCTAGCCTAAAAATTCTAAACTGTTCATGTCTTTGACAGTGGTCAAACTTACAAAATCAGCAAGGGATCAAATACTTATTTCCTTCACTGTATGTACTGAGCTTTGGTTCTGGTGCTATGTACACATACTGAGCTTGGTTTTGGTGTTGTATTTATGTACTGATCTTGGTACTTGTGCTCTATTTTTGTACTGAGCTTGGTTTAGGGTTGTATTTATGTACCGAGTGTCACGGCGGGAGTGTGGACCCACTGGGCAGTACCGCCGTAGCGGGATAGCAGCTGGCCAAACAGGATACAAAGTCAATGTCTATAGTTCGGATAAAGTTACCTGTGGCACTTCAGACAGTAGTGATGATTTAGGCTCGCGTGGGCCACAAGAAATGATGGGCAATCGGGTATCGAGTCTTATGGACACCCGTTTGACCAGCCAATTTAGAACTGTGTCCCCAGCAGAGAATTCTTCTTCTCTCTGCCAGATGCACAAAAGTCCTCCCCGAAGGAATGTCTCTAACTTGCAGATGGTTGACAGAGATGATACAGGATGGGTCAATGATATTTTGTGGAGACTCCATGGTGTGCTCTGTCTCGAATGACCTGGACAAGGCATCGACATGGGCACAGATGCAGGGCGGTAGTGGAGCTCAAACTGGAACCAGGAAAAGAATAGCGACCACCTGGTTTGACGGGGTTTCAGCCATTATGCCGTCTGGAGATCGGTGAGGTTCTTGTGGTCAGTAAAAATCAGGATGGGATGAGCTGCGCCTTCTAGTAGGTGTCTCCACTCCTCCAAGGCCAGTTTGATGGCCAGTAACTCCTGATCCCCAATCCAGTAGTTGCGCTCTGCGGAAGAGGAAAGCTTGGAGTAATAGTCACATACCACTGTCTTGCCTTCGGGACCTCTCTGGAACAGAAGTGCACTAGAACTGACAGAGGAGGCGTCCACCTCTAACAAAAACTCTAGAGATATATCAGGATGATGGAGCGTTGAGGCTGACGTGGAGGCATTCTTCAAGCTATTAAGTGCGGTCTCTGCCTCTGGAGTCCATAACTTGACGTTCATGCATTTTTTTGGTGAGGGTAGAGATGGGAGCTGTCATTGAGGAAAAGTTTGGGATGAACAGCCGGTATAAATTCGCGAATCCCAGGAAACGCTGTATGGACCTTAAGCCTTGAGGACGTGGCGATTCGAGGACGGCCTTTACCTTCTCAGGATCCATCTTGAAACCTTGATCCGAGATAATTTAGCCCTGGAAGGGTAGAGACTTTCTCTCAAACACGCACTTCTCTAACTTGGCATACAGGCGATTCTCCCTTAATCACAGCAAAACTTGTCAGACATGTCTCTGATGAGTCACTGGATCTGGGGAAAAAAATCAGAATGTCATCAAGATAGACCACAACACAGGCATAGAGGAGATCTCGGAAGATGTCATTGATGAACTCTTGGAAGACCGCGGGAGCGTTACACAAACCGAAGGGCATTACCAGGTATTCATAGTGCCCGTCTCCAGTGTTAAATGGCGTCTTCCATTCGTCACCCTGGCGAATCCGTATTAGGTTGTAGGCCCCCTGCAGGTCTAGCTTAGAAAAATTTTGGGCTCCTCATATGCAATCAAACAGTTCTGGAATCAATTGTGACGGATATCTATTTTTGACCGTGATCTAGTTGAGGCCCCGGCAGTTGATGCAGGGTCGAAGAGATCCGTCCCTATTTTTGACAAAGAAAAACCCGGCTCCGGCCGGGGAGGGGGATTTCTGTATGAAACCCATCTCCAAATTCTTCTTAATATAGGTGGACATAGACTGAGTCTCTGGCAAGGAGAGAGGTTATACCCTAACACGTGGAAGGGACGCACCAGGAACCAGTTCAATAGGGCAGTCATACGCCCGGTGTGGAGGCAGCGTCTCATCCTCCCTCTTGCTAAAGACATCTGAAAACTGTGAGTAGTGAGAAGTCAATCCTGCCAATGATTGGGACTGGGAGACTGGGTCGGATGGATCTGACCCAGACAGCGGTTGAGGCACTCAGGACCCCACTGGAGAACCAGAATTCCAGTCCAGAACTGGGGCATGTAGTTGGATGATCCTTACTGCCAGGAGGTGTAGTAGGAGGAACGGCACTTTCATATTCAGCCGTTGTGCAATAATGTTCAATGCCTGGAGGAGTTGGTCCTGTCGAAGACCGGAGGTCTAGCATATCCACCCGCATCACTTGTGACGTCATCATGGTCTTGGATTGACCAGCTGGGTCCATGGACTGAGCCTACTGTCAGGGTGGGGCTGTGGACCCACTGGGCAATACCGCCGTAGACAGATAGCAGCTGTCAAACAGGGTACAAAGTCAATATCTATAGTTTGAATAAATGTACCTGTGACAATTCAGACAATAGCGATGGTTTAGGCTTGGATGGAATTCTGGCAGCAGGCAGACAATATGTGTGGTGAAACACAGCAGGTGTAGTAGGCGACACAACACGACTCCAACTCTGTACAGCACAGGATCACGGTAGCACGGGAAACAGGATACAGGTAGCAGGAACGGGAACACTGGGAACTGGAAAACACTCAAGGGACCATTTGCAAAGATTAACACGGGTATACAACAACAACAACGCTCAGGCAATGAAGGAAGGGGCAGAGCCCTTCTCATGGTCAAGGGTGATTTAGGCTAATTGGAACATTACTCCAGGTGCGCGCGCTGGCCCTTCAAGGCCAGAGCTCGCAGGTCCATGCCTGCGTCCGTCGGGAGGTGAGTAATAATCTTCAAGCCATCAACCGTTGGAGTATAATGCGAATTTTATTGAACAAATCTTCTAATGATAACAGTTGTTTTTTTTAGAAGTAAAAAAACTCAAAATGCACTGTTTCAAATTATTATGCACAACAGAGATCAAAACATTTTAAAGGTTGTAAAGAGAACTAAAATGGTAATTTGTTGAATTTGCAGCTTCAGGAGGTCATATTTACAGAAATCAAAAGCTCTTTCAATAAAAAAAAATTAATAGGCCAAGTTACATGTTAACATAGGACCCCTTCTTTGATATCACCTTCACAATTCTTACATCCATTGAATTTGTGAGTTTTTGGACAGTTTCTGCTTGAATATCTTTGCAGGATGTCAGAATAGCCTCCCAGAGCTTCTGTTTTGATGTGAACTGCCTCCCACCCTCATAGATATTTTGCTTGAGGATGCTCCAAAGGTTCTCAATAGGGTTGAGGTCAGGGGAACATGGGGGCCAGAGGTACTGAGCAGAGGTATTCTTTGCAGCATGAGATAGTGCATTGTCATGCATGAAGATCATTTTGCTACGGATGGCACTGTTCTTCTTTTTGTACCACGGAAGAAAGTGGTCAGTCATAAACTCTACGTACTTTGCAGAGGTCATTTTCACACCGTCAGGGACCCTAAAGGGGCCTACCAGCTCTCTCCCCATGATTCCAGCCCAAAACATGACTCCGCCACCTCCTTGCTGATGTCGCAGCCTTGTTGGGACACGGTGGCCATTCACCAACCATCCACTACTCCATCCATCTGGACCATCCAGGGTTGCACGGCACTCATCAGTAAACAACATGGTTTGAAAATTAGTCTTCATGTATTTCTGAGCCCACTGCAACCGTTTCTGCTCGTGAGCATTGTTTAGGGGTGGCCGAATAATAGCTTTATGCACACTTGAAAACCTCTGGAGGATCCTACACCTTGAGGGTTGCGGGACCCCAGAGGCACCAGTGGCTTCAAATACCTGTTTGCAATGGCATTTTAGCAGCTGCTCTCCTACTCCTATTCATTTGTCTGGCAGAAACCTTCCTCATTATGCCTTTATCTGAACGAAACCGTCTGTGCTCTGAATCAGCCACAAATATTTTCACAGTACGATGATCACGCTTACGTTTTCTTGAAATATCCATGTTTTCATACCTTGTCCAAGGTATTGCCCTATTTCACGCTTTTCGGCAGCAGAGAGATCCTTTTTCTTTCCCATATTGCTTGAAACCTGTGGCCTGCTTAACAATGTGGAACGTCCTTCTTAAGTAGTTTTCCTTTGATTGGGCACACCTGGCAAACAAATTATCACAGGTGTCTGAGATTGATTACAATGATCCAAAGAGCCCTTAGACACAATACCATCCATAAGTTTAATTGAAACGCTAATAATTAAATGTTTATGACACTTAAATCCAATGTGCATAATAATTTGGAACATGGTGTATGTACTAAGCTTTGTTCTGGTGCTGTATATATGTACTGAGCTTGGTTTTGGTGTTGTATTTATGTACTGAGCTTGTCCCTGTTGCTGTATTTATGTACTGAGCTTGGTTCTGGTGCTTTATATATCTACTGAGCTTGGTTATGGTGTTGTATTTATGTACTGAGCTT
This sequence comes from Rhinoderma darwinii, assembly GCF_050947455.1. Classification (NCBI taxonomy): domain Eukaryota; kingdom Metazoa; phylum Chordata; class Amphibia; order Anura; family Rhinodermatidae; genus Rhinoderma; species Rhinoderma darwinii. Next base: position 67,375,794 of record NC_134696.1, read on the forward strand.
GGTTCTGGTTCTGTATTTCTGTACTGAGCTTGTTCTGATGCTGTATTCATGTGCTGAGCTTTGTTATGGTGCTATATTTATGTACTGAGCTTTCTTCTGGTGCTGTATTTATGTACTGAGCTTGGTTCTGGTGCTGTATTTATGTACTGAGCTTGGTTCTTGTGCTCTAAATATGTACTGATCTTTGCTTTAGTGCTGTATATATGTACTGAGCTTTATTCTGGTTCTGTATATATGTACTGAGCTTGGTTCTGGTCTTGTATTTATGTACTGAGCTTTGTTCTGGTGCTGTATATATGTAGTGAGCTTGGTTCTGGTGTGGTATTTATTCACTGAGATTTGTTCTGGTGCTGTATTTATGTACTGAGCTTTGTTCTGGTGCTGGTTTTAAGTACTGAGCTTGGTCCTGTTGCTGTATTTATATACTGTGCTTTGTTCTGGTGCTGTATTTGCGTATTGAGCTTTGTTCTGGTGCTGTATTTATGTACTGAGCTTTGTACTGGTGCTGTATTTATGTACTGAGCTTTGTTCTGGTGCTGTATTTATGTACTGAGCTTTATTCTGGTGCTGTATTTATGTACTCAGCTTGGTTATGGTGCTGTTTTTATTCACTGATCTTTGTTCTGGTGCTTTATATACCTACTGAGCTTGGTTATGGTGTTGTATTTATGTACTGAGCTTGGTTCTAGTTCTGTATTTCTGTACTGTATTTCTGTACTGAGCTTGTTCTGATGCTGTATTCATGTGCTGAGCTTGTTGGTTGTAGTGCTGTATATATGTACCAAGCTTGGTTCTGGTGCTATATTTATGTACTGAGCTTGGTTCTGGTGCTGTATTTATGTACTGAACTTGGTTCTGGTGCTGTATTTTTTTGTACTGAGCTTGGTTCTTGTGCTCTAAATATGTACTGGTCTTTGCTTTGGTGCTGTATATATGTACTGAGCTTGATTCTGGTTCTGTATATATGTACTGAGCTTGGTTCTGGTGTTGTATTTATGTACTGAGCTTCGTACTGGTGCTGTATATATGTACTGAGCTTGGTTCTGGTATTGTATTTATTCACTGAGCTTGGTTCTTGTATTGTATTTATGTACTGAGCGTGGTTCTAGTGCTGTATTTATATGTACTGAGCTTTGTTCTGGTGCTGTATTTATGTACTGAGCTTTGTTCTGGTGTTGGTTTTAAATACTGAGCTTGGTCCTGTTGCTGTATTTATGTACTGTGCTTTGTTCTGGTGCTGTATTTGAGTACTGAGCTTTGTTCTGGTGCTGTATTTATGTACTGAGCTTGGTACTGGTGCTGTATTTATGTACTGAGCTTTGTTCTAGTGCTGTATTTATGTACTCAGCTTGGTTATGGTGCTGTATTTATGCACTGAGCTTTGTTCTGGTGTGATATTTATGTACTGAGCTTGGTTCTATTGCTGTATTAATGTACTGAGCTTGGTCCTGTTGCTGTACTTTTGTAGTGAGCTTTGTTCTGGTGTTGTATTCATGTTCTGAGCTTGGTTCTGGTGCTGTATTTGCATACTGAGCTTAGTTCTGGTGTTGTATTTATGTACTGAGCTTGGTTCTGCTGTTGTATCTATGTACTGAGCTTGGTTCGGGTACTGTATATACAGTGAAGGAAATAAGTATTTGATCCCTTGCTGATTTTGTAAGTTTGCCCACAGTCATGAACAGTATAGAATTTTTAGGCTAGGTTAATTTTACCAGTGAGAGATAGATTATAAAAAAAAAAAAAAAGAAAATCACATAGTCAAAATTATATATATTTATTTGCATTTTGCACAGAGAAATAAGTATTTGATCCCCTACCAACCATTAAGAGTTCAGCCTCCTCCAGACCAGTTACACGCTCCAAATCAACTTGGTGCCTGCATTAAAGACAACTGTCTTACATGGTCACCTGTATAAAAGACTCCTGTCCACAGACTCAATTAATCAGTCTGACTCTAACCTCTACAACATGGGTAAGACCAAAGAGCTTTCTAAGGATGTCAGGGACAAGATCATAGACCTGCACAAGGCTGGAATGGGCTACAAAACCATAAGTAAGACGCTGGGTGAGAAGGTGACAACTGTTGGTGCAATAGTAAGAAAATGGAAGACATACAAAATGACTGTCAATCGACATCGATCTGGGGCTCAATGCAAAATCTCACCTCGTGGGGTATCCTTGATCCTGAGGAAGGTGAGAGCTCAGCCGAAAACTACACGGGGGGAACTTGTTAATGATCTCAAGGCAGCTGGGACCACAGTCACCAAGAAAACCATTGGTAACACATTACGCCGTAATAAATTAAAATCCTGCAGTGCCCGCAAGGTCCCCCTGCTCAAGAAAGCACATGTACAGGCCCGTCTGAAGTTTGCAAATGAACATCTGGATGATTCTGAGAGTGATTGGGAGAAGGTGCTGTGGTCAGATGAGACTAAAATTGAGCTCTTTGGCATTAACTCAACTCGCCATGTATGGAGGAAGAGAAATGCTGCCTATGACCCAAAGAACACCGTCAAGCATGGAGGTGGAAACATTATGTTTTGGGGGTGTTTCTCTGCTAAGGGCACAGGACTACTTCACCGCATCAATGGGAGAATGGATGGAGCCATGTACCGTCAAATCCTGAGTGACAACCTCCTTCCCTCCACCAGGACATTAAAAATGGCTCGTGGCTGGGTCTTCCAGCAAGACAATGACCCGAAACATACAGCCAAGGCAACAAATGAGTGGCTCAAAAAGAAGCACATTAAGGTCATGGAGTAGCCTAGCCAGTCTCCAGACCTTAATCCCATAAAAAAATATGGAGGGAGCTGAAGATCCGAGTTGCCAAGCGACAGCCTCGAAATCTTAATGATTTACAGATGATCTGCAAAGAGGAGTGGGCCAAAATTCCATCTAACATGTGTGCAAACCTCATCATCAACTTCAAAAAAAGTCTGCCAACAAGGGTTTTGCCACCAAGTATTAAGTCTTTTTTGCCAAAGGGATCAAAAAATTATTTCTCTGTGCACAATGCAAATAAATATATATAATTTTGACAATTTTCTGTTGTTTTTTTTAATATAATCTATCTCTCACTGGTAAAATGAACCTAGCCTAAAAATTCTAGACTGTTCATGTCTTTGACAGTGGGCAAACTTACAAAATCAGCAAGGGATCAAATACTTATTTCCTTCACTGTATATCTTAGTGGAAAAAAATTTAATTTTTCATTTTTACTGCCCAATTCTAATGAAATCTATGAAACACCTGGGGGGTCAAAATGTTCAGTACACCCCTAGTTGAATTCCTCTAGGGGTGTAGTTTCCCAAATGGAATCACTTTTGGGGGGTTTCCACTGTACTGGTACCTTAGGAGCTTTACAAATGTGACATGGTGCCTAAAAATCAATCCAGCCAAATCTGTACTCCAAAAGCTAAATGGCGTGACTTCCATTCTGAGCCCTGATGTGTATTCATAGAGTGGTTTATTACCACGTGTGGGGTTTTTCCGTACTCTGGAGAAGTTGCTTTACAAATATTGGGGTGCTTTTCCTCATTTATTTGTTGAAAAAATTTAAAATTCCGAGGTAAAGCTACATCTTATTGGAGGAAAATAATGTAATTTTTCATTTTTACTGCCCAATTCTAATAAAATCTATGAAATACCTGTGTGGTCAAAATGCTCACTACACCCCTAGATGAATTCCTCTAGGGGTGAAGTTTCCCAAATGGAGTCACTTTTGGGGGGTTTCCTTTGTTTCGGCACCACAAGACCTCTTCTAACCTGACATGGTGCCTGAAATATAATTTAAGAGAAGGAAGGCCGAAAAATCCACTAGGTGCTCCTTTGCTTCTGGGGCCTTTGTTTCAGGCCCATAGCACACTAGAGCTACATGTGGGATATTTCTAAAAACTGCAGAATAAGGGCAATAAATATTCAGTTGTGTTTCTCTGGTAAAAACCTTCAGTATTACAGGAAAATGGATTAAAATTGAATTTCTGCAAAAAAAAATGAAATTCGCAAATTTCCCTTCCACTTTGCATTAATTACTGTGAAACGCATAAAGGGTTAAGAAGCTTTCTAAATGTTGTTTTGAATACTTTAAGGGGTACCGTTTCTAAATAGGGTGATTTGCAGGGGTTCCTAATATATAAGGCCCTCAAAGCTACTACAGATCTGAACTGTTCCGTAAAAAAATAGCCTTTTGAAATTTTCATGAAAATGTGAGAAATTGCTGCTAAACTTAAGCCTTGTAACATCCTAGAAAAATAAAAGGATGTTCAAAAAATTATGCAAACATAAAGTAGACATATGGGAAATGTTAACTAGTAACTATTTTGTGTGGTATAACTATCTGTCTTACAAGCAGATACATTTGAATTTAGAAAAATGCTAATTTTTGTAAATTTTCTCTCAATTTTGGTGTTTTTCACAAAAGATTTTGAATTTATCGACCACATTTTTTCACTAACATAAAGTACAATATGTCACGAGAAAACAATCTCAGAATCGCTTGGATAAGTAAAAGCATTCCGGAGTTATTACCACATAAAGTGACACATGTCAGATTTAAAAAATGAGGCTGTGTTATTTGGTCCAAAAGTGGCTGCGTCCTTAAGGGGTTAAAGACCAGGCCCAAACTTACAAAGGACAATAAACTCCAGCAACACAGACCAAAGATGGACATACAGAGACAATCTCCAGTGACACCCCTGTTGCCTCATGTCCCAATGTCCCACACCCCTCACCGACACTCTTAGAGACTGTTTATCTCAATTAGAAAGAGACTTTGTACAATTCAAGGAAGAACTTCAAAGAAATCTCGGTGACAAAAACACAAATCACCAAGTAATTAAAGAGATAAACAAACTGAAATGTGAACATGCATCAGCTCTGCAGGAAATACAACGTACACTCATGGAGCTGCAACAAGAAAATGCAAAACTCAGATTAGCATACCTCCCAACTTTTGAATTCGGAAAAGAGGGACATTTTAAGCCACACCCCTAACCACGCCCAATATCCCGCATAAATACATAAAATCATGGCCTGATCCTTCTGCAAATAACACGTGCAAATTCTCCATGCGGATCTCTATGAATCCGGTTATGTTGTCTTTATGTTACTTTTCGTAAATTGGGTATAACATTTGCTCATCACGGCAGCAGCTGCAGGACAAACCAAAAGGCTGAGAACAATTAAAGTCAAGAGGGAGACCCTGTGGTGGATGATTTTTCAATTGACAGGTAGCAGAGTTACATGATGGGGATTTTTTTTTTCCAATTGTGTAACTCTGCTACCGGTCAATGGAAAAATCATCCACCAGAGCCCCCCTGTAGATTGCTCCACACACAGCCCCACTGTAGATAGCTCCACACACATCCCCCTGTAGATAGCGCCACACACAGCCCTCTGTAGGTAGCTCCACACATAGCCCCCTGTACATAGCACCAGATACAGCCCCCCTGTACATAGCTCCAGAAACAGGCCCCCTGTACATAGCCCCAGATACAGCCCCCTGTAGATAGCTCCAGATACAGCCCCCTGTAAATAGCTCCAGACACAGCCCCCCTGTACATAGCGTCAGATAAAGCCCCCCTGTAGATAGCTCCACTCACAGCCCCCCTGTAGATAGCGCCACACACAGCCCGCCTGTAGATAGCGCCACACACAGCCCACCTGTAGATAGCTCCACACACAGCCCCCCTGTAGATAGTGCCACACACAGCCCCCCTGTGGATAGCTCCACACACAGCCCCCTTTAGATAGCTCCACATACAGCCCCCTGTTGATAGCTCCACACACAGCCCCCTGTATATAGCTCCACACACAGCCCCCCTGTAGATAGCTCGACACACAGCCCCCTGTAGATAGCTCCACACACAGCCCCCTGTAGATAGCGCCACACACAGCCCCCTGTAGATAGCGCCACACACAGCCCCCTGTAGATAGCTCCACACACAGCCCCCTGTAGATAGCTACAGACACAGCCCCCCTGTAGATAGCCCCAGACACAGCCCCCCTGTAGATAGCTCCAGACACAGCCACCCTGTAGATAGCTCCACACACAGCCCCCCTGTAGATAGCGACACACAGCGCCCTGTACATAGCACCACACACAGCCCCCCAGTAGATAGTGCCACACACAGCCCCCCCAGTGGATAGCGTCACAAACAACCCCCCTGTAGATATCCCCACACACAGCCCCCTGTAGATAGCGCCACACACAGCCCCCTGTAGATAGCTCCACACATAGCCCCCTGTAGATAGCTCCACACACAGCCCCCTGTAGATAGCTCAACACACAGTCCCCCTGTAGGTAGTGCCACACACAGCCACCCTGTAGATAGTGCCACACACAGACCCCCTGTAGATAGATCCACACAAAGCCCCCCTGTAGATAGCTCCACACAGAGCCCCCTGTAGATAGCTCCACACACAGCCCCCTGTAGATAGATCCACACACAGTCCCCCTGTAGGTAGCACAACACAACCCCCTTATACTTTGTGCCACACACAGTCCCCCCCTGTAAATAGCTCCGCACACAGCCCCCTGTAGATAGCTCCACACACAGCCCCCTGTAGATAGCTCCAGACACAGCCCCCTGTAGATAGCGCCACACACAGCCCCCTGTAGATAGCGCCACACACAGCCCCCTGTAGATAGCTCCACACATAGCCCCCTGTAGATAGCTCCACACACAGCCCCCCTGTTGATAGCTCCACACACAGCCCCCCTGTAGATAGCTCAACACACAGTCCCCCTGTAGGTAGTGCCACACACAGCCACCCTGTAGATAGTGCCACACACAGACCCCCTGTAGATAGATCCACACAAAGCCCCCCTGTAGATAGCTCCACACAGAGCCCCCTGTAGATAGCTCCACACACAGCCCCCTGTAGATAGATCCACAGTAGATAGATTTCACAGTCCCCCTGTAGGTAGCACAACACAACCCCCTTATACTTTGTGCCACACACAGTCCCCCCCTGTAAATAGCTCCGCACACAGCCCCCTGTAGATAGCTCCACACACAGCCCCCTGTAGATAGCTCCAGACACAGCCCCCTGTAGATAGCGCCACACACAGCCCCCTGTAGATAACTCCACACATAGCTCCCCTGTAGATAGCTCCAGACACAGCCCCCCTGTAGATAGCCCCAGACACAGCCCCCCTGTAGATAGCTCCACACACAGCCCCCCTGTAGATAGTGCCACACACAGTCCCCTGTAGATAGTGCCACACACAGCCCCCTTTACATAACGCCACACACAGTCCCCCTCTAGATAGCTCCACATACAACCCCCTGTAGATAGCTCCACACACAGCCCCCTGTAGATAGCTCCACACACAGCCCCCCTGTAGATAGCGCCACACACAGCCCCCCTGTAGATAGCTCCACACACAGTCCCCCTGTAGATAGCGCCACACACAGCCCCCCTGTAGATAGCTCCACACAGCCCCCGGTAGATAGTGCCACACACAGACCCCTGTAGATAGCTCCACACACAGCCCATCCTGTGGATAGCTCCACACACAGCCCCCCCTGTAGATAGCTCCACACACAGCCCCCCTGTAGATAGTTCCACACACAGTCCCCCTGTAGGTAGCGCAACACACACCCTTATACTTTGTGCCACACACAGCCCCCCCCCCTGTAGATAGCTCCACACACAGCCCCGCTGTAGATAGCTCCACACACAGCCCCCTGTAGATAGCTCCACACACAGCTCCCTGTAGATAGCTCCACACACAGCCCCCTGTACATAGCTCCACACACAGCCCCCTGTAGATAGCTCCACACACAGCCCCCCTGTACATAGCTCCAGACACAGCCCCCCTGTACATAGCTCCACACACAGTCCCCTGTACATAGCTCCACACACAGCCCCCTGTAGATAGCGCCACACACAGCCACCCTGTAGGTAGCGCAACACAACCACCTTATACTTTGTGCCACATTGCCGCCAGAGCACAGACGTCACTCACTGTCAGAAGAAGGCAGGGGTCCTGCAGCGGCGTTCGCACTGGTGTCGATGCCGGCCCAGAAGTGAACCAGTCCAATCACCTGACCTGTGAGGCCAGATGACAGGTCAGGTGACTGTACTGGTCCACTCCCGGGCCGGCATCAATCCCAGTGAGAACACCGCCACAAGACTTCTGTCTTCTTCTGATCGCTGCTGCAGTCAGCAGCGATCAGCTGTTTTGATGCAGCGCCCAGCGGGACATTTTGCAGACCGCCCGGACGGTTGGGAGGAATGAGATTAGAGATAGAAAATCTAAAACCACAAACACAAAGTCCAGGAACAAGGGAGAGAGCTGACATAAGGACTGCCAATGACCAGGGCGCTAGTACATCAAATCGCTCAATAAATATTCCTGAAATGAATGAAAACAAACTAAGAAAAAACAGACCGATACATGTGGAAACAAAGCCGACCACCAACCAAACCTCCAGCACAGAACCACAGCAGCATCACATACCACCACCAAGCAGGATCCAGGACACAAGCATCAGACAAGCCACCCGCAAGTCACATTGTCCTGATACTTTCCTAATAATGGACTCAAATGGCAAATACCTTAATACACGGCGCCTCTTCCCAGGAAAAAGGGTCAGTAAAATTCACTCTGCAACTATCCAACAAGTCACATCAGTCATCAATAACCCACATTTTACCAATCCAAACCATATCATTATACACACGGGTACAGACAACCTCCAAGACCAGCAACAGCAGATTGCAGAACAACTGACCCAACTTGCAAAGACGGCACAACAAAAGTTCCCTGGCAGTAAAATAATTATATCATCCGTGCTCCCAAGAAAAGATGTACCCAACAAGATCACCCAGGCCATCAACACAGAGCTGGCAGCTAACATCAGCACAATGTCAAACATCAGCCTGGCACAACACTACTCCATAGAACATCACCACCTGTATGACGACAAACACCTCAACAAACGACGGGTCAGCCTTCTGGCCAAAGAACTGAAAGACATTGTGCTGAACAGACACCCCAGACCTGGATCCCATACCCAGGGCCGCCATCAGGCGTGTATTATTGGTACTCCCATCAGGGGCCCGGCCACATGGATGAAGAAAAGGGGCCTGCCGGGCTGCCATTGCCCCCCCCCCTCGGACTGTTGCCCCCCCTCGCAACGCTCACGGGCCCCCCTCGCAAGGCTCACGCCCGCCCCTACTAACGCCCGCGGCACCCACCTCGCAACGCTCGCGCCCCTACTAATGCCCGCGGCACCCCCCTAGCAACGCTCGCGGCACCCCCCTAGCAACACTCGCGGCACCCCCTGCATACCTGTTGTAGCTTCACTGGATGGGGAAGATGCAGCATGTGCTGAAGCTCCGTGTGGAGATTCCACCCCCCAGCTCCTCTACACTGCCGAACGGACCTGCAGGCTGGTGAGTGTTTTCCCCTATCCATCTTGCTTCCCATCCCCCTGACCCCATTTGTAGAATGTATAAAGTTGATTAAAATGTTTTTTGGTATTTTTTCGTTTTCCTAGCGGCTTTTTTTCCGCGATTTTCGTAATCGCGGCAAAAATGGTGCAGTAACCGCGTAATTTGTGCCGCAATTACGAAAAAAAGGATACAAAACATGAAAAGTGCTGTTAGGCTATATTCTCACAGAGCGGTCAAATCACGTTTTTGCCGCGATTTTGTAAAAATTCTGACAAAAAAATGGGATTTCACCGCACTGTGTAACTAGACTAAGGCCTTATTCAGACGGCCGCTTTCGGTCCGTGACATACGGAGCGTGTGTTGGCCGTATTTCCCAGGCCGACCACAATTCATGGAGCTGGACTCCTAGCATCATAGTTATCAGTGTTGGTGGGAGTCCTTGCCTCTCCGCGGGAATACTGTCCCATACTGTAATGATGCTTTCAGTACGGGATCGGGGACAGTATTACCACGGGAAGGGAGGGACTATGATCATAGATAACTGTGATGCTAGAAACCCGGCTCCCTGAAATATGGCCGATACACGGTCCGTATATCACAAACCGAACATGGACGTCTGAATAAGCCACTTACTTGCCTCCTATTTTTGGTGCGAATTGCGCACTGAAAATTCACTACAAATTACAATATAAGGCCTTATTCACACGAACGTGTTATACGTCTGTGCTACGTGCATGATTTTCACGGGCGTCGCACGGACCTATGTTAGTCTATGGAGCCGTTCAAACTGTCAGTGAATTTCACGCAGCGTATGTGAGCTGTGTAAAACTCACGACATGTCCTATACTTGCCTGTGTTTCGCGCAGCACGCACCCATTGAAGTCATTGGGTGCGTGTAAATCGCGCATGGCACACTGAAGCACTTCCCGGTGACGCGCGTGATTCGCGCTACAGTAGCTAAAGAAGTGAAGGGAAATATAAAAGCCCCTCCTTCTTTACTATGTTGTAACATCAAAACAGAGTGTCATAATGATGCCGGCTGCGCGAAAATCACGCAGCCACGCACCATATGCTGATGCCACACTGAACTTTTGCTCGCGCAAAACGCAGCGTTTTTTGCGCGTGCAAAACAGGACACGTTCGTGTGAATAAGGCCTAAGGCGATATTCAGAACAACGTGTGTGAAATCAGACGTGAAGAACGGACGTTTTTCGTGGCCGATTTGCAGCCGTGCGGGACCCGTTTTCACAGACTTGAGTCTATTGAGGGATCCGTGAAAACGCACAAAAATAGGACATGTCCTATTTTTTTACAGGCCCTTCAAACGGACCGTTAGAACAACGACCATGTGAATAACCCCATAGAAATACATGCAGCCGTGTGACGGCCATTAAAAAAAACGTCCTTCACACAGAAGATTAACACGTTAGTCTGAATAAGCCCTAACTCATGTGTATGGGGTTTATCAAAACCTCATGCACGTGCAGCATTTCACCCCACAAATAATTTTTTTTCAGCTTCCCAGTACATTATGCGGTACAATAAATGGTGCCATGAAAAACTACAACTTGCACCGCAAAAAACAAGCCCTCAAGTAAAAAGAATTATAGCTTTTGGAAAGTGGAGAGGAAAAAACAAAAGTTAAAATCCAAAAAATGGAGGGAAGGGGTTAAATAAGCTGCATGCCTATTAGCGTATGTTCCCACAATTAGCAAAAACAGTCTGAAAATACGGAGATATTCAAGTGAAAACAGCTCCTGATTTTCAGAAGTTTTTTAAGCAAACTCGTGTTTTTTACGGCCGTTTTTGGAGCTGTTTTTCTATAGAGTCAATGAAAAACGGCTCCAGAAACGTCTGAAGAAGTGACCTGCACTTCTTTTTCGCAGCCGTTGTAAAAAGAGCGGCCCATCGGAACACAACGCCGTTTTTTTCTCATTGAAAACAATGGGCAGATGTTTGGAGGCGTTCTGCTTCTGATATTTCGGACGTTTACGGCCAGAAAAACGGCCGAAAATAAGCTGTGTGAACATACCCTAATGTTGCAGAATTGTAACGTATTTCATCCTTTACAATGTAAAGGATTAATTTGCTGTAAATCCCCAGCAAATTCTGTAACGCACACATTGAGGAATTTGGTGCACAAAATCCGCATCAAAAGCACAGGTAATTCCGCAGGTAATATCTGCACGTATTAGTGCGTTTTTTTATATGTTTTTAGGTGCGGTTTTTACTTTTTGATGCGGAAATAGGTGCAGGTTTTATGCTGCAGATTTTTTCATTATTTTTTAAACTAGTCAGAAACAATTCGCAAGCGGAAACGCAAGATAAAGTGACATGTATCATATTTTCAAATACGCACCGCAGGTCAATTTTTGTGCAGAAAATGCGACATGTAAATGAGATTTCTTGATCTCATTTACTTTGCTGGTCCTGTATTACACTGCGGATTTGCCGCACGAAAATACCCGCGACAAATTTGCACGTAATAAGTATCGTGTGCATTTGGCCTAACAGAGATTTTTTTTAACTCCCACTAAGGCCCCGTTCACAAATGTTGGATTAGAGACGGATTCCGATGACGTGCCGATGATTCTGCATCCCATGCATATGAGGTTTCCGCAACCCAGTTCACATGCTGTGAAAAATTTTCCACGTGTATTTTTGTGCGCACCATGAAAAGAAATCTGCCACAGCAATAAGTAGCATGCGACTTATATTACATGGAAAAGCCGTGGATGAGCAACTTTGAATGACAATGGGACTTAGGCCTTGTTCACACAGCTTTTTGAAGGCAGAAAAATCTGCCTTGAAGAAAGAGCATGTCGCTTCTTTCTCTCGCGGGAAAAAAAACCAGTTCGCCTCCCGTTGAGATAAATAGGAGGCGATTTCGGATGTTTTTTGTCGCGGTTTCCGCTGAAAAAAATGTGGCAAAAAAACTCTGTGTGAACAGGGCCTTATTCTCGTGCGGATCTGCTACACGCTTGTAGCATCTGCGCCAGGAATCAAAGGGAAAGCCTCAGATTTTTGCTGTGTAAAAACACATTGAACTTTAATGGCAACGTAAGAGCGGAGCATTAGTGCTCCTTACATCGTCACAAGCGCTTCCCCCTCCCTTCCCCCTTCACATTGTATTGTTGCCCTAAGTTTATCGTGTAGTCAGGAAATCTCCTACCTTACAGTATAAACAACGTAGACGATAATTCACAGGGCTCCATTATCTCCTTTTAGCCTCCGTCAGGCTGGTAGACGTCGGTTTACCTTCTTTTTGAAGGATGGAATAGCGTAGTAGACTTTGTTATTCCGGCGTCCCCAGGCAGCATCACAAGTGCTCTACCCGTGGACTTTATCCCTGGGAAAGCTCCTGACATCACTGTCCATATATGTAAAGTGACATCAGGGGATTCTCCAGGGCCGGAATCCCTGGCCAGAATGTTGCCGATGCTCTGGCCGTGTACTCAGTGTAAAGGATCTGCCAGGCACAAATTCTGTGTATACGCCCATGGGTAATCAGTCTGCACCTGGTTCTATGTCTCTGAGACTGACTCCATCTTCCACCACTCAGGATGGCAGGCTTAGGAGTGGGAGAGCCTATCGCAGCCTGGCCAGACGGAGCTAGCTCCCGACAACAGTCTATTTATACCTGCCTTTCCTGTTCCTCCTTTGCTTGTGATTGTTCTCGTGTGGTTTCCTGGCCTTGCTGCAGCTCCTAGCTATTTGACCTTGCTTCGTATTGACCCCGGCTTACTGACTACTCTCCTGCTCTGCGTTTGGTACCTCGTACATTCCTGGTTTGACTCAGCTCGTTCACCTCTCTTGTTGCTCACGGTGTTGCCGTGGGCAACTGCCCCATTTCCCTTTGCTTGTGTTCCCTTGTCTGTTTGTCTGTCGTGCACCTACTGAGCGTAGGGACTGTCGCCCAGTTGTACCCCGTCGCCTAGGAACGGGTCGTTGCAAGTAGGCAGGGACTGAGTGGTGGGTAGTTTAGGGCTCACTGTCTGTTTCCCGATTCCCCTGCCATTACATAATCACAAGCCCATATACCTAGGCTACCCTGGTCCCTCACTCTATTATGGACCCCCTTGAGACCCTGGCTCAGCAAATGCAGGGTCTCTTCCTACAGGTCCAGGCCCTGGCTCAGAGGGTCAACCAGCCTGACGCTGCCATGGTAGTACCCCTCACCTCACCTCTTGAACCCCACCTCAAGTTGCCTGACCGGTTCTCAGGGGACCGGAGGACTTTTCTCTCCTTTCGGGAGAGTTGTAAGCTCTACTTTCGCTTAAAGCCCCACTCCTCAGGTTCTGAGAGCCAGCGGGTGGGTATAATTATGTCCCGGCTCCAGGAAGGGCCCCAAGAATTGGCCTTCTCCCTGGCTCCGGACGCCCCTGAACTTTCCTCCGTTGACCCTTTCTTTTCTGCTCTCGGACTCATTTATAACGAGACTGACAGGACTGCCTTTGCCGAGAGTCAGCTGGTGACCTTACGTCAGGGTAAGAGACCTGTGGAGGAGTATTGCTCTGACTTTAGGAAGTGGTGCGTAGCTTCTCGGTGGAATGACCCTGCCTTAAGGTGCCAGTTTAGGTTGGGTCTGTCGAACGCCCTGAAAGACCTGCTAGTTAGCTATCCCTGTTCTGACTCCTTAGACCAGGTTATGGCTTTAGCGGTACGACTTGACCGACGTCTCAGGGAACGACAACTTGAACGGTTTTGTGTTTTCCCCAATGACCCCCCCATGATGCCTCCCGAGGTCCCGTTGCTTCGCTCTTCCACGGAATACTACCTATGCAACTCGGGGCCTCCGTGTCCCCCCGACAACGTAGAGAGTTCCGCAGGAAGAATGGTCTCTGCTTCTATTGTGGGGATGACAAACATAAAGTGAACACCTGTCCTAGGCATAAGAATAAGCAGCCGGAAAACTTCCGCGCCTAAGTGATCATCGGGGAGGTCACTTGGGCGCACAGGTATTTCCCGTAAATATGAAACGTAATAAAATCTTGCTTCCCTTTCAGGTCTCTTTTGGTAGTAGGTCTGCTACCGGCAGTGCCTTCGTGGATTCAGGGTCTTCTGCTAATATCATGTCTGTGGAATTTGCTATGTCTCTAGCTATGCCTTTGATTGGTTTGCTTAAACCTGTCCCGGTAGTGGGTATCGACTCCACTCCTCTTGCTAATGGTTATTTTACTCAGCGTACCCCTGTTTTTGAACTCCTTGTTGGCTCCATGCATTTGGAGCAGTGTTCTGTACTGTTGATGCAGGGATTATCGTCCGATTTGGTTTTAGGCCTTCCCTGGTTGCAGTTGCATAATCCCACGTTTGACTGGAATACTGGGGAGCTTACCAAATGGGGTAATGAATGCTTGACGTCATGTTTTTCTGTTAATTCTATTTCTCCCCCTGAGGAGGTGAACACGCTACCTGAGTTTGTTCAGGACTTCGCCGATGTTTTCTCTAAGGAGGCCTCCGAAGTGTTACCTCCTCATAGAGAATACGATTGCGCTATCGATTTGGTACCAGGACCTAAGCTCCCTAAGGGTAGGATATTTAACCTTTCTTGTCCCGAACGTGAAGCCATGAGAGAGTATATCCAGGAATGCCTCGCCAAGGGTTACATTCGCCCCTCTACTTCTCCGGTAGGTGCTGGCTTCTTCTTCGTAGGGAAGAAGGATGGTGGTCTTAGGCCATGCATTGACTACCGTAACTTGAATAAGGTCACTGTAATGAACTAGTATCCCCTTCCTTTGATTCCTGATCTCTTTAATCAAGTCCAGGGGGCCCAATGGTTCTCTAAGTTTGATATACGGGGGCGTATAACCTTATCCGCATCAAAGAGGGGGATGAGTGGAAGACTGCGTTTAACACGCCCGAAGGTCATTTCGAATACCTCATCATGCCCTTTGGGCTGTGTAATGCCCCCGCGGTCTTCCAGAATTTCATAAATGAGATTTTAAGGGATTACCTGGGGGTATTTCTTGTAGTGTACCTTGATGACATACTCGTGTTTTCCAAGGACTTGTCCTCCCACATTGAGCATGTCAGGAAGGTGCTCCAGGTCCTTCAGGAAAACAAACTGTTTGCTAAGACCGAAAAATGTGTGTTTGGGGTGCAAGAGATACAATTTTTGGGTCAAATCCTCACTCCTCATGAATTCCGCATGGACCCCGCCAAGGTCCAGGCTGTGGCGGAATGGGTCCAACCTGCCTCCCTGAAGGCGTTACAGTGTTTCTTGGGGTTCGCTAATTATTACAGGAGATTTATTGCTAACTTCTCGGTCATCGCTAAGCCTCTTACCGACCTCACTCGCAAAGGTGCTGGTCTCCTCCACTGGCCTCCTGAGGCTGTCCAGGCTTTTGAGGTCCTTAAGAAGTGCTTTTCTCGGCTCCGGTGCTGGTCCAGCCCAACCAATTGGAGCCATTTATCGTGGTGGTTGACGCATCCGAGGTGGGAGTGGGGGCTGTCTTGTCCCAGGGTACCAGGTCCCTCACCCATCTCCGTCCCTGTGCCTACTTCTCCAGGAACTTCTCGCCCACTGAGAGTAACTATGATATTGGCAACCGCGAACTCTTAGGCCTCATGCACACGACCGTGTTTTTGCGTCCGCAATTCCACCGCAAATCCACGGGTTAATTGCGGACCCATTCATTTCTATGTGGCCATACCCACTATCCGTGTTTTCACGGCTCTCCGCATGTCCGCACATCCGTGCCGCAGAAACTCCGGACATGTCTTATTTCGGGCCGCAAATGCGCTGCGGACATGCCAATAGAAGTCAATGGGCCCGTGGAAATTGCGGATACACCGCCGTGTGTCATCCGCAGTTTGCGGATTTGCGGAAGTGTTGCTAGGCGACGACCGGGAATGAATTCTGTCGTCGTGAAGTCTGGAGAAAGTGCATGAAAGCAGCAGAGAGCAGCAGAGAGCAGCATGGCTTCAATAAACGTCGAGAAACTAATCATCCTGGTCCAGCACAAGCCCTGTCTGTGGGATAAGCGGGTGGAAGAATATGTAGAAAGGAATCTGAAAGATCTTGCCTGGCAGGAGGTCTGCAGTGAGGTGCATCTTACCGAGTGGGAGAAGGCAACTAAAGTGCAAAAGAAGCGCATGGGTAAGTTTCACACCTTGATGCGGTTTCTGAGTACTCCTGTCATGTCATAATGACATGCCTGACGTTTTGATTGTTGGCGGTTGGATCACTGAAACACCCACCAATCGCTGAAATGAAGCTGCAGAAGTGCACGTGAGATTGTGGGGGTCTCATGGCTCTGAACAGCACCGATCAAAACGTGACATGTCACTATGAGGGTATGTTCCCACACACTAATTACGGACGTAATTCGGGGGTGTTTGACCTCTATTACGCACGCTAAATACGCCGCAATAGCGTTGACAAACATCTGCCCAGTGAAAGCAATGGGCTGACGTTTGTGTGTTCAAGCGGCGTGTATATTTACGCGTCAATAGAAGCCCGCGTCAAAGAAGTGACCTGTCACTTCTTGTGCCATAATTGGAGCCGTTATTCATGGGCTCCTATGAAAATCAATTACGTCCGTAATGGACGCGGCGTTAAAGCGCCAGCACATGCCTTTACGGCTGAAATTACGGGTGATGTTTTCTCCTGAAACCAGCAACGTCATTTCAGCCGTTACGGACGCTGTCGTGTGGGCACATGGAAAACGTGTCTGCTGTAGTTTCTGCAACGTCGGAATTACCTGTCAAATATGCAAATGTAGGTGCAGATTTGTTGCGTAAACAACAAAAATTTGCAGCATCATTTTCATATAATAAACAACATTTCCTAATATCTAGTAATGTACTCTTCTAAAATGTTGATCTGTGATTGGTTTATTTTATATCATAGTCGAAAACGTCAAAACACGCTGGAACACGTGCCGAGACCAATTAAAGCGTGAGATGAATGACAAGGGGAAGAGCGGAGACGGACGTCTGAAAAAAAAGCCATACATGTACACCAAACAACTTTCGTTTCTTCTTTATGTAATGCAGGTTGGCCCGTAAGTATTGCTTATATACTTTGATCATTGTAGTCTGCCCATGTAGCCAGTTGTTTAAGTACCGCTGTAGCAGCCGTAGCGACTGCTACGGGGACCGCGGCATGAGGGGACTCCACCATGTCCGGAGGCTCCGCTAGCAGCCGCTATGACGGCTACAGCGGGACGCAACTGAACACTACGGCTGAGCAGGGAGGTATCTCCCCGCTCTGACATTAAACAACAGACATGTATCCCCTAACCACTGAATAGGGGATACATGTGTGATCGCTGGCATTGACAGGGAGAACGGGGGACAGAAAGTACCCTGAACTTCTCCATCCCAAACCTCGTACTTTCGCCAGCTCCGTAAAAATGAATGGAGCCAAAGTCGTGCTTGTGCACATACATAACCAGCGCTCCTTTCAATTTTTTGGAGCTGTGCAGACGGCAGAACTTTAAGGGGACTTTCAGTCCCCCCTTCACCCTATCGCTGCCAGCGATAACGCATGTATTTGTAGGACACACTATAGGTGGCATTTGTCCGGGGGGCGGGGAGGGGGGCCTGTATGGCGTTAGCGGCATACAGCCCCCTCACTAGATAACGCCGTACAGTCCCCCTATAGATAACGCCATATAGTCCCCCGGTAGATAATGCCATACAGTGTACAGTGTGGGGCTGTATGGCGTTATCTACAGGGGTGGGGGGGCAGCAAAAAAGGCACTATCTACAAGGGGGGGGTGACACCCAGTGGAGGGATGGCCCCAGTCAAAAGTTTGCTATGCGGCCCTGTCTTTCCTAGTTAGGGCTCTGCATGTAGTGATGCATACATAGTGTATTTGCCCAGCTGCAGACATGACGTTAAATTACTACAAAAATTCCCTAACATTATGTTTTCATTTTCAAACAGAACCAAGGATAATCTGGAGGAAGAAGAAGACTCTGATGAGACTCAAATTGAAGAGCCTGACGTAGCTTTGGGGACTGCTAGGTCCACTTCCACTCCTGTGACAGCGGAACCAACAACAGTGGATAATCCAGTCTGTGCCGCGGACGAACAAATTGTACCCCGAGGTAAACGTCGACGTTCTGCCAAAGGTCCAACACGTACAGAGCCAAGGCAGGAAGTCGACTTGCGTGTATTAGAACACTTGGAGAAAAGAGCTACTGAAACTGAAGAGGGCACCTTCTGTCGCGCTCTCTCTAATATTCTTAAAAGAGTGCCAATTTCCAGACAGATAAGGTGCCAAACAGCACTAATGGAAGTCGTGGAAATATTTGCGACACATCCTGACCCACGTGCAATGCATCAGGCCATCGAGTTTCATAGACGGGGGTGTGATGCAAGCACCTTCAACTCTGTCCCTCCAGCACCTGCAGCAACCGCGCAAGGCATCCAGCAGCCGTCATATGTAGACTCAATGCCGCTATTCAGTGACGATCGTTCAGTTTATGGCATGCCAGGACCTTCTCAACAACAGTATGGGCACATGCAGCAGGGGGAGGCAGTTCCACGACCACATCATGAACCTGCACCTTCGCAATCCTTTTACAATTTATAATTTAGTTATATAACATAGTTTTGGTTATGTTTGTTGACACTATTTTATGCAAGAAATAAAATAAGTTTATAGTTAATTATGTGTTTGTCTTTATTATTATTGCAAAACATAATGAGGTATTGGTTTGCATTTCTGCCAAATGCAAATAATCGCATTTTTTTTTTTTTAAATTAATAAAGAATTAAAAAAAAAAAAAACAGAAATACATTAGCTCGCAACCCGCGTCAAGGGTCCTCATTCTCTTGCGAGTCCCTACTCTACTACTGCAACTTTAACTACTAACATTTGTAACATAAACAGGAAATACAACAGTCCCTCTAAAATTTTAATTTGGCAGACGAAGCACATCCCTTTGCCAAGGAACTGCTCCCTCAGGTGATACAAAATAGTCTGTATACAAATTACGGACTGCCAGTCCAGACACTCCAGGTCTTCCATGTGGTGTGTAGTCCAAAGGGATGTAATTAGTTGAGAAATGGTTCAGCTCTGCGTCCACTGCCGACTCATGAATCCTCAGAAAATTGTGGAGGACAACACACGCTTGTATAACCTTTGTCACATTTTCAGGATTCATCTGAATGGAGCTCTGGAACACACGCCACTTGCTGCTTAGAATTCCGAAGGCGCACTCCACATACCGTCTTGCACGGGTAAGGCGGTAGTTAAAAATGCGCCTCTGTTCATCTAAGCCACGCCTAGGGAATGGACGCATCAGGTGAGGGGACAGTCCGAAACCTTCATCACCCACAATGACAAAGGGTGCTGGTGGTCCTGTAGATCCTGGAAGCTGTCTAGGTTCCGGAAGGTCGAGCTGGTTAGATGCTAGACGTTCACCCATTCTGGAAGCCCTGAAGATGCCAGCATCCGCAGAGCTTCCATAGGCCCCAATATCGACAATTATAAACCGATAGTCACTGTCAGCCAAGGCCAACAGCACCACCGAGAAAAACTGCTTATAATTGAAATACTGAGACCCTGAGTGAGCAGGCTTTTTTACACGGATGTGCTTACCATCTAGTGCACCAACACAGTTGGGAAACTGTGCTGATTGTAAGAAGCCATCGGCAATCCGAATCCAGTCCTCTGGCTTGGGCTTTGGCATAACTGCTGCTCGAAGTTGCTGCCAGATGACTTCGCAGGTAAGCTTGACAATCTTCGAAATAGTGGAGCACCCCAGCAGAAACTGGAAATGTAGCGATGCAAAGGAGTTGCCGGTAGCAAGAAATCTGTGAAAAAAAAAAAACATATATAACAAAATATGCACATACAGGAAAAATATCTGCAGCACGGTGGCAAGGCGGCAATATGCACAGGGGACAAGTATACTAATATTGTTTGCAGGGTAGAGACATGTCGTAAAAGGGGATTTAGGTTTTCTTACCTCAGAGTGACGATCAGGCGTTCCTCTGGAGAAATGCAACGTCTCATGGTGGTGTCCTGGAAGATGAGTCCAGGACGAAGGTCCGCCAGCAGACAGTCAAAAGTTTGCACGGACATACGGCAGTAGCTGAGGAACTTGTCCGGGTGCTGCCGCAGGTCTGAGTACAGCATGTTAAAATGCCCCTTCCTAAGCCGTTGTGAGATAATGGGGTGAACCCAATATCTCCTCCTCCTCCTCCTCGGTTCTTCGTCCAGCATTGGTGGTTGCTGTCCAAATCGCCTGGAGAGGAGCCAGTGTACAGGAGTACATCATCCACATCATCAGAAGACATGTTCGCAGTGAGTAACTGACAAAAAGCACAGCTATATCAGCAGCGCAATCTCACTGAACTCGCACAAAGCAAAGATCAGGAAAAATGCAGCAGGAAATGGCTCCAGAGCGATCATGTGACCTTCTAAAGGGGGTTTGACCAAGCTTTTGGCATCCTGTTTAAAAGACCTTTTTTTTTTTTTTTTTTTCATCCGCATTTTTGCGGATTACATACGGATGAACTGCGGATTACATACGGATGAACTGTGGATGACATTCCACGGAACACGGTCCTGGTATTTGCGGACCAGAAAAACACCACGGTCGTGTGCATGAGGCCTTAGCCATTAAATGGGCATTTGAAGAGTGGCGCCACTTCCTGGAGGGGGCTAGGCACCAGGTAACTGTCCTTACCGACCACAAGAATCTGGTTTTCCTAGAATCTGCCCGGAGGCTAAACCCGAGACAAGCTCGATGGGCGCTATTTTTTACCAGATTCAACTTTTTGGTTACCTATAGGGCTGGGTCTAAAAATATTAAGGCCGATGCGCTGTTGCGTAGCTTCATGGCCAGCCCTCCTTCGGAGGAAGATCCTGCTTGTATTTTGCCTCCTGGTATAGTCGTTTCTTCTATTGATTCTGATTTAGTCTCTGAAATTGCGGCTGATCAAGGTTCAGCTCCCGGGAACCTTCCTGAGAACAAGGCTGTTTGTTCCCCTGCAACTCCGGCTAAGGGTACTTAGGGAAAATCATGACTCCGCACTATCTGGTCATCCAGGCATCCTGGGTACCAAACACCTCATTGCCAGAAACTATTGGTGGCCTGGGTTGCCTAAAGATGTTAAGGCCTACGTCGCCGCTTGTGAGGTTTGTGCCAGGTCCAAGACTCCCAGGTCCCGACCAGCGGGCTTACTACGTTCTTTGCCCATTCCCCAGAGACCTTGGACCCATATCTCCATGGATTTTATCACCGATTTGCCTCCATCTTAAGGCAAGTCGGTGGTGTGGGTGGTAGTAGACCGCTTCAGTAAGATGTGCCACTTTGTGCCCCTCAAGAAACTACCCAATGCTAAGACATTAGCTACCTTGTTTGTCAAACACATCCTGCGTCTCCATGGGGTCCCTGTCAATATTGTTTCTGACAGAGGGGTACAATTTGTTTCATTGTTTTGGAGAGCCTTCTGTAAAAAATTGGAGATTGATGTGTTCTCCTCTGCCTTCCATCCTGAAACTAATGGCCAAACTGAGAGGACTAATCAGTCTCTAGAACAATATTTAAGGTGTTTTATTTCTGACTGTCAATTTGATTGGGTCTCATTCATTCCCCTTGCCGAATTTTCCCTTAATAACCGGGTCAGTAACTCGTCAGGGGTCTCCCCCTTTTTCTGTAATTTTGGGTTTAATCCACGGTTCTCCTCCGTTTCATCTTGGTAGTTCCAACAATTCCGAGGTAGAGGTCGTTCATCGGGAACTGTGCACAGTCTGGGCCCAGGTTCAGAAGAACCTAGAGGCATCCCAGAGTATACAAAAAAACTCAGGCTGATAGAAGACGTTCTGCTAACCCCTTGTTTATGGTCGGGGATCTGGTGTGGTTATCGTCTAAGAACTTGCGCCTTAAGGTCCCGTCCAAGAAGTTTGCTCCTCGGTTTATAGGGCCGTATAAGGTCATTGAAGTCCTCAATCCTGTCTCCTTCTGACTGGAGTTGCCCCCATCTTTTCGTATACACGACGTGTTTCATGCCTCCCTCCTTAAACGCTGCTCCCCGTCCTGGGCTCCCTCGAGGAAACCTCCTGTTCCCGTGCTCACCCCTGAGGGGGTGGAATTCGAGGTGGCCATGATTGTGGACAGCAAGATGGTCCAAGGCTCCCTCTAGTACCTGGTCCATTGGAGAGGATACGGGCCTGAGGAGAGGACTTGGGTACCCGCCCGGAATGTTCACGTTGGGTATTGGTCAGGAAGTTCCACCTTCGTTTCCCCAATAAACCAGGTCCACTTAGAAAGGGTCCGGTGGCCCTTCATAAAAGGGGGGATACTGTAAAGGATCTGCCAGGCACAACTTCTGTGTATACGCCCATGGGTAATCAGTCTGCACCTGGTTCTATGTCTCTGAGACTGACTCCATCTTCTACCACTCAGGATGGCAGGCTTAGGAGTGGGAGAGCCTATCACAGCCTGGCCAGACGGAGCTAGCTCCCACCCTCTGTCTATTTATACCTGCCTTTCTTGTTCCTCCTTTGCTTGTGATTGTTCTCGTGTGGTTTCCTGGGCTTGCTGCAGCTCCTAGCTATTTGACCTTGCTTCGTATTGACCCCGGCTTACTGACTACTCTCCTGCTCTGCGTTTGGTACCTCGTACATTCCTGGTTTGACTCGGCTCATTCACCTCTCTTGTTGCTCACGGTGTTGCCGTGGGCAACTGCCCCATTTCCCTTTGCTTGTGTTCCCTTGTCTGTTTGTCTGTCGTGCACCTACTGAGCGTAGGGACTGTCGCCCAGTTGTACCCCGTCGCCTAGGAACGGGTCGTTGCAAGTAGGCAGGGACTGAGTGGTGGGTAGTTTAGGGCTCACTGTCTGTTTCCCTACTCCCCTGCCATTACACTCCGGCTTTGCAAAGCTTCGGACGTCACTTTACGTATATAATTAACATCAGCACCAAAATCAGTTAATGCGTATAACGTACAAACGTGAGTGACACAATTTCCGTTGCCCACTCCCGGTAATGGAGGGGGGGGGGCCCAGACATCTTGGCTGTATGGGGCCCAGAAATTCCTGATGGCGGCCCTGCCCATACCAGCCAAAGTCAAAACATCATGGAGACGTCACTAATAATGAAAAGACCTCAAACTCCATACACCTCACTACACCCAGGAGAAAAACCCCTTTACCCAAGGTCAGACCAACAGCGGCAAAAGCCATGGAGGAAACCCCCTGCCTCACACAAAGACATTCAGAACAGAGACATGGCGGAGATAAAGACCCTGCTCAGCACTTTATGTAGAAAACTTATGTGACTGTACAACACAAGAATATCTACAACACATCCACGAGTCACATCTCCAGCCTGTCCTACACAGTGCCACTCATTACAAGGTATATGGACACACAATGATGTCCTTTATAATCAGCAGCTGGAATATTCAAGGCCTCAACGCCTTGCACCGCAATGCAAGAACGGGAAGAGAAAAAGACTACCTGATCAATGATGGAAACATCTTCATCTTTGGAGCAGAGGCCGACTGTCATAACTCCATACAGAAAGAGAGAAACAGCTATGACAGCACCGTCAACAAAAGTGTGAAAAAACGACTGAATCTATGTCAAAGCTTCGGCTGGGTTCACACGACCTATTTTCAGGTGTAAACGAGGCGTATTATGCCTTGATTTATGCCTGAAAATACGGCTCCAATACGTCGGCAAACATCTGCCCATTCATTTGAATGGGTTTGCCGACGTACTGTGCCGACGACCTGTAATTTACGCGTCGTCGTTTGACAGCTGTCAAACGACGACGCGTAAAATAACTGCCTCGTCAAAGAAGTGCAGGACACTTCTTTGGACGTTTTTGGAGCTGTTTTCTCATAGACTCCAATGAAAACAGCTCCAAAAACGGACGTAAAAAAACGCTGCGAAAACACCGCGAAAAACGCAGCGAAAAACGCGAGTTGCTCAAAAAACGTCTGAAAATCAGGGGCTGTTTTCCCTTGAAAACAGCTCCGTATTTTCAGACGTTTTTGGTCACTACGTGTGCACATACCCTTAGGACTACACATACTGAATGGCCGCACCAAGGGAGACTCTTTAGGAAGGTATACACTAAACTCCCATGTAGGTAGCAGTGTAGTAAACTATGCTATCACGGACATGGACCCTGCAAACATTGGTGCACTCATAGTCACTCCACAAACGCACTTCTCAGATCACAACCAATTACTTCTATACATTAAATCCACAAACAAACCATCTGCACAAAAACCACATCAAACCGGCCTCTTCAGCCTGCCCCCATCTTTTAAATGGTCCAAAACGTCAACTATAAAATATAAAGAGAAAATCAACAGACCAGAAGTCCAGGAGATGCTTCACAACCTCTACAACAAGGTATATGAGACAAACCCAGGAGGAGTAAATCATTCCGTAAATGACCTAAATAATATATTTTATACCATGGCAGAGAGGTCTGACCTGAAAAGATGTAACTACAAGAGGCCACAAGAAATACATCCTAACGGTTGGTTTGACCGTGAGTGCAAAGAAGTACGGAAGACCTTAAGAACTGCCTCAAATAAGAAGCATCGAGACCCAAACAACACCGGTCTGAAAGAGGCCTACAGCAACATACAGAGGCAATACAAGACCATCCTTTGAAAGAAAAAACAAAGTCACATCTCCACCAAACTTACCCATCTCCAAGATGCCCTCCGTGACAACTCGTTCTGGGAATTATGGAAACACTTGGGCAAAAATTTCAAGAAAACTAACAATCACATCCAAAATGGCAACATCTGGCTCCACTATTTCAGGGACCTCTACAAAGATATCCCGAAAGAAGAACAAAGCCAAGAACAAAAACAAATAATATCAAAATTGAAGGCGATGGAGGAAACACTTAAAGATTTTCAAAACCCCCTGGACGCACCAATAACACTGCAGAGAGAACCTCAGACATAAGGTGTAAAAAAAATCCAGTGGCCTAGACAGAATCTCACCAGAAATGATAAAGCACAGCCCTCCAGAAATACAAGCCGCAATAGCAAAACTATTCAATATGGTGTTGAGTGCCGGCTACTTCCCTCAAATCTGGAACCAAGGACTTATAACACCAATCCACAAGAGTGGGGACAGGTACGACCCAGCCAACTACCGAGGGATATGTGTCAGCAGCAACCTGGGGAAACTGTTCAATAGCATCCTGAATAAGGGAATCCTCAACTTCCTCACCCAGCACAATGTCCTCAACCAAAGTCAAGCTGGGTTCATGCCAAACCACCGCACCACTGACCACATCTACACCCTGCGCAGCCCCATCAAGAGCCACGTCCACAATACAAAGCATGGGAAGATATACGTCTGTTTTGTGGACTTTAAGAAGGCCTTCGACTCTGTGTGGCACCCGGGACTCTTCCTGAAACTGCTGGAGAGCGGAATACGAGGTAAAACCTATGACGTCATCAGAAGCTCCTACACAGAGAATAGATGCAGCGTGAAGGTGAATGGGAAAAGAACAGGTGATTTCCAGCAGAGCCGAGGAGTCAGACAGGGCTGCAGTCTCAGTCCAACGCTCTTCAACATTTACATCAATGAACTGGCCACAGCTCTGGAATCCTCCTCAGCACCTGGTCTCACCCTCCATGACACCCAGGTGAAATTTCTGTTGTATGCAGATGACCTTCTGCTGCTATCACCAACCAAGGAAGGTCTCCAAGACAACCTGCAAATCCTAGAAAAATTCAGCTCCACGTGGGCACTACCCATCAATGCAAAGAAAACCAACATCATGGTGTTCCAGAGGAGAAACACAAAATCCCCCAGGCACCATTCCTTCACACTAAATAATGCCGCACTTACAGCGACCGACCGGTACACCTACCTAGGCCTAGAAATCAACCAAATCAGGAAGCTTTAAACAAGCTATTGAGATGCTGAAAGGCAAGGCGTGCAAAACCTTCTATGCCATCAGAAGAAACCTCTACCACCTCAAACCACCAGTGACGGTCCGGCTTAAAATCTTTGACTCCATCATCTCCCCAATCCTCCTGTATGCCAGTGAAGTCTGGGGTCCGGACACATACCCAGACTGGTTAAGGTCGGATTCCAGCCCAACAGAAATGTTCCACCTGGAATTCTGCAAACACCTTCTCCAAGTCCATCGTAGTACCACAAATAGTGCCTGTCAAGCCGAACTGGGCAGATTCCCACTACACCTCGCAATCCAGAAGAGGGTGCTATAATTCTGGGCCCATCTACATAGCAGCAGGCAGAGTTCCTATCACCATAAAGCCTTGCTACACCAAGGGGTCCCAAGTAAACCAGGCACCCCGGAACATTTCACCCTGATCCAGCCTAACGAAAATATCACTCAGCACGGCCTCACAAAAGCCGAAATCAAGAAGACAATAAACGAGGGCCAAGAGGAGTATAACAGTGACTGGAGGAACTACATAAATAAATCCCAGAAACTGACAATATACCTAGAGCGAGAATATAAACTGGCACCATATCTGGAGAAACTGCCAAACCCCAGAGACAGACAAATCTGAGCTGCTACAGACTGAGCGCCCACAACCTGCTCATCGAATCCGGGCGCCACAGACAACCCTACAAGCCCAGGGAGAGCCGACTGTGCCAACAGTGCGACCAGGAGGCCGTGGAGGATTAGGCCCATTTCCTGCTACACTGCTCTAAATACTCAGCAATGAGGGACACTCACTTCAGAAGATTCTCTGATCTCTTACCAGACTTCAGCTTCATGGAAGAGAAAGAGAAACTATACATCCTGCTGGGTGAAGAGGAAAACACAGTGGGCACAGCGGCACAATGTCACTGCATGCCATAGACTGAGAGAGACATGATATGCTATGGACTTCTATACCCCGACCCTAGATGTGTCCCTATCCCCCAATTCTTCAGTCCCTATCCCACAGTCCCTTATTGTTACTAGATAGATAGATAGATAGATAGATAGATAGATAGATAGATAGATAGATAGATAGATAGATAGATAGATAGATAGATAGATAGATAGATAGATAGATAGATAGCAGACAAAGAAATGGCGACAGCACACTGCGAACACTAATGCCACCTAAGCCACTAAATATAAATAAATATACATTACTGCTAAATCTACTTACAAATAGGAAGGTTCTTAGTGCACATTTTGATCAAAAAGTGTTTGCCCACCTGCCACGACAAGCCGAACACTGTAAGGTGGGGACCTACTCTGCACATACACCCAGAACTGGGAATATGCCTACATATATATCTGGGGATGGTAGGAACCAGCATTAAACTAATTAATATCACCCAGGGCAGAATGGGAGGAGTGCAAGAACAAAAATGGAGGCAGTCTCTAACCCCACATATATGAATCACATAAACACAACAAAAGTTTGAACATCACATTCCAACAAAATCATGCAAAACGTGTATGCAGGTGCAAGAACATCTGTGACTGCAAATATACAGCAGACCAGGAAATGGCGACAGCACACTGCGAACACTAATGCCACCTAAGCCACTAAATATGAATAAATATGCATTACTGCTAAACCTACTTACAAATAGGGAGGTTCTTATTGCACATTTTGATCAAAAAGTGTTTGCCCACCTGCCACGACAAGACGACCTCTGTAAGGTGGAGACCTACTGTGCACATACACCCAGAACTGGGACTAAGCCTACTTATATATCTGGGGATGGTAGGAACCAGCATTAAACTAATAAAAATCACACAGGGCAGCTGCATACACAGTTTATATCATTTTGTTGGAATGTGCTGTTCAAACTTTTGTGTTGTTTGTCCGAATCTTGTCCTGCCTCATATTTAGATGGCTAAAACTACTACAATTATAATTTGCCTTCAATACGTCTATTTCATTTCTCAATATTGACATAAATGTTTCAATTGCAGGTACATTAATCGGAGATGTAAAGTTACTTTGGTTATATAATCCAAAATGTTTAACCCTTTCATGCCGACAATCTGTATATTCACGTACTTTTCGCAAATACCCCGTGCAGCCAGGGCGTGAATATACAGATCACTGTTCCAGCCGGCATAGCGCTGTGAAAAGCGCTCGGACGCCAGCTGTGTCAGTGTCTGCGGCCCCCCAGCAACCTGTTCTCTGACAGCTGAACCGATTGGTTCGGCTGCAGAGAATATGATCACCGGTATTGACCGCTTCCTGACCGCCCACTGTAAATTCACGTCGGCGCTTGCTGGGCTCTGTACAGTGCCGATGTGAATTCACAGTGGGTATTAAAAGCGCGATCCGGGTGTCTCAGAGTAGTGCTGACACCCGGATCGCGCTTATATCCCCTGCCTGTGGTCCCGGAGACATGACCGGGACCTGATTGGTTCAGGTCCCGATCATGTGATCGTAGGGAAAGTTTGTTGTAGCAACAAACTGGAAAGTTTGTTGCTACAACAAACTTTCCCAAGGACCGATTGCGGGTGCTGCCGTCAGTTGCATCGCAAAACCGGAGGCCATACAACAGCCTCCGGTCTGCCATTCACGGAAACCTATGAGGACCAGCTGGTCCACATAGGCTTCCTGTCAGTGTGACTGTCAGTGTCACACTGACAGTTTATAATACGTTACGCTACCTAGGTAGTGTAATGTATTATAGCAGCTATCAGTGCTGCAGGTCTTCAAGTAAAAAATAAAAAAGAAGTAATAAAAATGTTTTATGCCAGTGTAAAAACAAGTTATAAGCTACAAAAACAAAAAATGCTTTTTTTCCTATAATAAGTC
Source organism: Rhinoderma darwinii (assembly GCF_050947455.1). Taxonomy (NCBI): domain Eukaryota; kingdom Metazoa; phylum Chordata; class Amphibia; order Anura; family Rhinodermatidae; genus Rhinoderma; species Rhinoderma darwinii. The sequence continues at coordinate 67,404,906 of NC_134696.1, forward strand.
TCTTATTATAGGAAAAAAAATTAACCGTTAAAAAAGTACACATATTTGGTATCACCGCGTTCGTAATGCCCCCATCTATAAAACTATAATATTATTTTTCCCGCACGGTGAACACCGCAAAAAAATAATTAAAAAACAATACTAGCATCACTTTTTTTTTGTCAATCACCCCTCCCAAAATATAGAATAAAAAGTGATCAAAAATTTGCATGTACCCCAAAATAATACCAATAAAAACTACAACCCGTCCCGCAAAAAACAAGCCCTTACACAGCTTTTTTTGAATGAAAAATAAAAAAAATTACGGCTCTCAGAATATGATAACACAAAAAATAAATAATTTTATAGAAAAGTGATTTTATTACGCAAACGCCACAAATCATAAAATAAACGATATACATATGGTATCGTTGTTATCGTACCGACCTGCAGAATAAAGTAAAATGTCATATGTATGTTTTTTTTGTCACTTTGCTTGCCAAAAAATCGAATAAAAAGTGATCAAAAATCACATGTACCCTAAAATGGTACAGATGAAAACTACAGATTGTAACCTAACAAATAAGCCCTCGCACGGCTCCGGTGGAGAAAAAATAAAAAAAAGTTCTGGCGCTCAGAATATAGCGACAGAAATTGTGCAGTGTCCCAAAGCGGATAAGATTGGGCACCATTTATCAGTGCGACACCGGCCACAAATCTATGAATTATTTATTTACCCCCTTATTATGCCCTGATGTACTCTGCCCAGCTTACATATACCCCCACATTATAAACTGAAATACCATCAAAACTCCAAACAGAACTATTACCAAGCAAAATCTGCGCTCCAAAAGCCAAATGGCGCTCCTTCCCTTCTGAGCTCTGCCGTGGGTCCAAACAGCAGTGTATTACCACATATGGGATATTGCTGTAATCGGGAGAAATAGCTTTACAAGTTTTGGAGTGCTTTTCATTCTTTGTTCCTTGTAAAAATGACATTATTTATTATTATTATTTTTTCCGAAAAAAGTTGATTTTCATTTTCACAGACCTATTCCAATAAATATATCAAAAGACCTGTCGGGTCAAGATGCTAACTATACCCCTAGATAAATTCCTTGAGGTGTGTAGTTTCCCAAACCACTTTTGGGGAGATTCCACTGTTTTGGCACCACAAGACCTCTTCAAACCTTACATGGTGCCTAAAATATATTCTGAAAAAAGGAGGCCCCAATATCCACTGGGTGCTCCTTTGCTATGTGTTACAGAAAAAAATGTATTACAAATTAATTTCGCCAAAGGAAAGCAACAAAATCACTGTCAAACCCGCTGATAAAGGAGGTGCTGTAGTAATTCTGAATATACCTGACTACATCCAGGAGGCACATAGACAACTCTCAGACAAAAAATACTACACCCTGCTTAATGAAGACCACACCAAACAATTCACAGTGGAACTTGTCCATATCATCAATCGTTTCAACGCTGTGTCAGACAGTTTACTGGACCTTATACCAGGCCAATCCCAGAATGGGAACATTCTACATGTTACCTAAAATATATAAAGAAGGCAATCCAGGGAGACCAATCATTTCAGGTGTTGTGACTCTAACTGAGAATATTTCTGGCTGGGTGGAAAATCTTCTAAAGCCCTTGGTGAGGTGCACACCCAGTTATGTCCAGGACACCACAGACATCCTCTGCAAACTCTCAGCCCTGGGTCCACTACCAGAGGGAACAATATTGGCAACTATGGATGTGGAGTCTCTGTATTCTAACATCCCCCATGAGAATGGCATAGCCGCATGCCAACACTTTCTTCAAAAGAACAATCTAGCGACAGAGCCAGCCCTACAACTCATCAGGTTCGTACTCCATCACAATTATTTTTTATTTGACAAAGACATATATCTGCAGTGTATGGGAAGCGCTATGGGTAGCAAAATGTCACCACAATATGCTAACCTGTTTATGGCCAAACTAGAGGAAGAGTTTTTATCAACCTGTGCAACTAAACCTCTAGCATATTTCCGGTACATTGATGACCTGTTGATAATCTGGACAGGCTCTGAACATGAACTGCTTTCTTTCCATAAAAACTTTAACAAGTTCCATCCTACCATCAAACTCACTCTCAACTACTCTACATCTCAAAAACATTTCCTGGACATGACCATATACATGAGAAACAATGCCATACAAACAACAATCTACCATAAACCTACAGGCCGTCCAGCATATCTGAGATGGAACAGCTTCCATCCGAGACACATAAAGAAATCCATAATCTACAGCCAGGCTCTGCGGTACATACGGATCTGTTCAGACAATGAAGACAGAAAACAACACCTGCTATCACTGAGGTATACATTCTTACAACAGGGGGTACCATTCACGTATTATAGATGATCAGATCTACAGAGCAACAAGAACTCCAAGGAGCAATCTTCTAGAGTACAAAAAGAAGGAAGACAACAGCAGGGTGCCCCTAGTGGTCATATGCAACCCACAAATGAACATCTTGAGGAAAATTGCTGCTGATCTCCAACCTGTATTCAACAAATACAATAAACTTAAGGAAATATTCCCGAATTTACCTCTCCTTGCATACAAACAGCCACCAAACCTAAGGAATCTCCTGGTCAGAAGTGTCATTTCACCACCATCAGAGACTGGCACTTTTCCTTGCAACAGTAGAAAATGCAAGACCTGTATCAACATCTTATCAGCAAACACGATCCACATACCAAACACGCAGCAGGACTATAAAATCACTGGCTCGTTCTCCTGTACATCCTCCAATGTAGTGTACATGATCCTGTGTACAAGGTGCATCAATAAAGGAATCTACATTGGAGAAACAATACAAAAACTACAAACCAGGATAAATCTACACAGACATACAATAAAACAGGAGGTGGATACACCCGTGGGAAAACACTTCTCTGAACCTGATCACAGTTTGGCAGATTTAAAAGTCCTAATACTAAAGGGTCATTTTAAAAACAACAGAGAAAGAAAAATTTGGGAATTCAAGATGATGATAAAATTCCAGTCATTGACACAAGGCCTCAATCTAACACCAGGATTTTTGAGCCACTACATGGACACACGTCACATCCCCCATCAGACTGACTCCAGATGCCTTAACTCCTAAGTCATCACCCCTATAACCTCCGTTTTATTGCCCCGGCTTATCTTAATGATGTATCACCTCATGTACTAATTGTCTTTGTGTAACATCTAAATGTTGTGCTTTTTTCGAAGTCATTCATATGTAGACTACCTGACAAAGGAGCCTCTGTGCTCTGAAAGCTTGCATATAGAATTTTTATGGTTAGCCAATAAAGGTATCATACCTACTATACTTTTGTCTTTTTTGACACAAAGGTATTTAACATTGCCAAAAAAAAAATGACATTTGTAAATTTCACCTCTACTTTGCTTTAATTCCTGTGAAACGCCTAAAGGGTTAATAAACGTTCTAAATGCTGTTTTGAATACTTTGAGGGGTGCTGTTTTTAAAATGGGGTGATTTATGGGGTCTATCTAGTACATAAGTCCCTCAAAGCCACTTCAGAACTGAACTGGTCCTTGACAAAATTACCTTTTGAAAATTTCTTGAAAATGTAAGAAATTGCTGCTAAAGTTCTAAGCCTTGTAACGTCCTAGAAAAATAAAATAATGTTCAAAAAACAATGCAAATATAAAGTAGACATATGGGGGATGTTAATTAGCAACAATTTTGTGGTAATACTATCTGTTTTACAATGTAGATTACATTTAAAATTAGAATAATTATAATTTTTGCAAATTTTCTTTCAATTTTGGCGTTTCTCACAAATAAGCTATGAATTTATTGACCAAATTTTTCCACTAACATAAAGTACAATATGTCACGAGAAAACAATCTCTGAATCGCTTGGATAGGCAAAAGAATTCCAGAGTTATTATCACATAAAATGACACATGTCAGATTTGGAAAAAATGGGGCTGGTCATTGAGGCATCGAGGACCCTTGGTCCTGAAAGGATTAAGAGACAAATCTGAACATATATCTTTACTAGGTACATTCTGACCCGAGAACCATGTTTTAAGCTTTATGGAAGGGAAAAAAACTTGTACAGATCTGTTTCTATATCAAACCAATTTGGCCTTACATTTGGACAAAAAGAGAGGCCCCTGTTCAATAGAGTCATTTGTGAATTAGAAAGTGGTTTAATGGAGATATTTACCACTATGTTCTGTCCTTGCTCCTCAGACTCGGTGTCCTTGGGGCATTCGGCTTGGTACGATGGTTCTTGGATTTTGCGCCATCTGTTGTGTCTCCTGTTCTTACATGTTTGTCACTATGCACTTGGCACTTTTTTTTTACTCTAGAGATGTATGCTACATGTCTCTTATATTTTATATAAATGTCTATTTATGATGTTATTCACTTATAATGTAATATATCCGTTTATGGAACACCCTATTTAAACCTCATGTTACACAATGTTGGAAATGCTTGAGAAAGGTCCGGATTGGGACTGAAACGTTGCACTTTGCCATATGGGTGAATAAAAGCTTTTTCACTTTTTTTGATACCAAGAGGTGGAGTGCTGTCTATTCTTTGAAATCCTAAATTCCTTGGACTATTGGTCATAGTCTGGAGGCTTGCAAACACACATCCTTTAAAAGGCAATTTATCTTACTTGCTGGTGCTGTTCTTTCTAGTATTTTTCGTTTGTCTAGACTTATAAGCTTGCACATTTTTTGAGAAAATGTCATCACAACCTACAAGTGCTACTTTACCTACACCCAATATGTCAGCCTATGCAGAGGAGGATGTCAACTGGATCCTACAGAGCCTGGAGGGAGATGTTGCCTTTCTCAGTACACCATCTATCACGAACCTAAAAAGAAGGTATGAGTTGGAGTCCAAACTAAGCATTAATTTATCATTGCATCTTGCCACATTGGGTCATTATTATAAAGCTAAACGAATTCCCAGGGGAATGAGGTCGCATTTACAACCGAATTTGTTTGCACAGAATGCTACATTCTGTTCTAAGTTTGAGAAGCTCTCAAATCCATATTCAATGGATGTAATGCTTCTAAATATTGAACATTTGCAACTGGAACTAGTGAACGTGAATCAAAAAGTACAGGGTACTGATGAGATGTTGAAATATATGTTATCTGAGGAAATATATGATAAATTTAAAGATGGATGTGCAGTGTTCCTACAGAAATTCAGGTCGGAATTGGAGGACACCAAACAAAATAAATGGTACAGAGACTTGGATGACTACCAACAGGACCGGGTTTACAATTGGCAAGTAGACGGAACAAGGAACACCAATGTAAATATGTGTGAATCTAATAGGAGACGGAATAAACAAATGGGGATACAAAATGCACAAGGTCCAAAAATGGAACAGTTTCCTTTTTTAGGAATACTGACGGACAAAATGGATGCAGTTATAAACCCACGAGACGGGGCGGAAGGAGACACAACAGATGGCGCAAAATCCATGAACTATCGTACCAAGCCAAATGCCCCAAGGACACCGAGTCTGAGGAGCAAGGACAGAACATAGTGGTAAATATCTCCATTAAACCACTTTCTAATTCACAAATGACTCTATTGAACAGGGGCCTCTCTTTTTGTCCAAATGTAAGGCCAAATTGGTTTGATATAGAAACAGATCTGTATAAGTTTTTTAATTCCATAAAGCTTAAAACATGGTTCTCGGGTCAGAATGTACCTAGTAAAGATATATGTTCAGATTTGTCTCTTAAACATTTTGGATTATATAACCAAAGTAACTTTACACCACCGATTAATGTACCAGCAATTTTAACATTTATGTCAATAGTGAGAAATGAAACAGATGTATTGAAGGCAAATTATGATTGAAGTAGTTTTAGGCATCCGAATATGAGGCAGGACGAGATTCGATCACTTACGGAGCTTGTCCATGACCACAATCTGGTTATCAAACCCGCCGACAAAGGGGGTGCGATCGTGGTCATGGACAAAAATACGTATGTGTCTGAAATATGCCGTCAATTGAATGACCAGAATGTCTATAGACAAGTATTGTGTGACCCTAAATTTGACATAATGCGTGAGATCAAATTTATTTTAGATGAAGCAAAAGCGACAGACTTGATAGACAACGACCTATACAAATATATATTGGTCCAACATCTTGTTACTCCCATTATATATGTCCTCCTAAAAACACATAAGTGTCGGGCGACCGATAGTGTCTGGATGTGACTTGGTTTTGAGTCACATTTCCATTTTTTTGGATAAAGCATTAGGGAGATTTGCGACTCAGTCAAAATCATATATACGTGATACAAGTGACTTTTTGACCAAATTGCACAAAGTGGACTTAAAAAATAGGGGTGAAGTCTATCTAGTCTCTTTTGATGTTGTGAGTTTATATACATCGATTAACCATGACAGGGGCTTTTCAGCTGTATCTAGGAAACTACAGACATCAGACTACACATTAGGGAGTCGTGAATTTATATTGAATTTGCTACAAATTGTCCTTACATGCAACTACTTTTCATTCGAAGATGACTACTGTTTGAAATTGCAGGGAACCGCAATGGGTGCAAACGTTGCGCCTACGTACGCCAACATTTTCATGAGCATCATGGAGAAGGAGTGTGTCTATTTGTCCCATCACTTCAGACTAGTTCTGAAGTGGTGGTAGAGATATATAGACGATATCTTCCTGATTTGGCAGGGCAGTTTAGAAGAATTAAATGCTTTCCACAAATTCTTGAATACTATGGATCCTGACCTGAGTTTCACTGTTGTACATTCCAAAAATAAAATACAGTTCTTGGATGTGGAAACTAATTTGCTTGAGAACATACTTTCCACTAACTTGTTTATCAATCCAACTGATAAAAACAATTTACTAAGGTTCGAGAGTAACCATCCACGCTCTATGGTTAGATCCCTTCCATTGAGCCAGTTCATTAGAGTCAAAAGAATAGTCAGTGGGGAGGGACTATTAGATGAGAAATTGAATGTCCTTTTACATAAATTTAAGGAAAGGGGATACCCTTCCACGATTATACAGGAACATCGCCATAGGATTCAAACTATAACACGAGGGGATCTTCTTAAGGTCCACCCAAAAACAAGTGTCTCTACTGCAGATGACAATAAAAAGGTCAAAAGAATCCCATTTATATCTACCTACAGTGAAATCAGTCAACCGAATAATTCGCAAACATTGGTCGATATTACGTGATTATTTCTGTAATATACCTAAATTTAAGGTGCCTCCCCTCTTACCGTCGGCCTTGTAACCTGGGAGATAAGTTGGTTAGGTCGGATCTGGGTACAAGAAAAAAGGATACCCAAATGCTCCTTGCCCCTAGGAAAAAGGGATGTTATCCATGCTTGATTTGCATAAATTGTAAACTAATGCATAACGGAGACACATTTGCACATCCTGTCACCAATAAGGTTTATAAAATTAATTATTATTTGACATGCCCCAGTGATCACGTGATATACTTATTGCAGTGCCTTTGTAATTTATTGTACGTGGGAGAGACAACATTGGATTTAAAAATCAGAATTAACCAACATCGATATACTATCCGATGTAAACGGTTGGACTTACCAGTTCCCAAACACTTTTTTGAGGCTAAATATACCGAAAAGCTACTGAGATTTCGGATTATCGATAGTTTGCCCCCACTAAGACGAGGGGGGATAGGGCACGTTCACTTAAATAGAAAGAACTAGAGTGGATCTTTTCGATTAAATACTCTGAGACCCCATTTCTTAAATATTGACTATAAACTGGGTAGCGAGACTTGAGTGGATCGACTTGCCCTCCTGTAAACTGGTGGACCCGGTTCCATTACTTTCAATGTATATGGGGTTAGTAATGTGTACTCCTTAAAGGAGAAATATAGATTGGATCTTGACTTTTAGTCTTTTATTATGTGATCCACTGACACTCTCTTTCTTTTCCCGTTTTTTCTATAGATGATTGATGTGATGATCGAATATTTGCCATACTGAATTCCAGACACATCATAGTTCAACTGTCTCAAGATTAGATGTTTTACACATATGCCGGAATTGTGGCCTCTATTTCAATACACATTGATCCAGTAATTCTCCCTATGGATTATCTTGAACCATCATTTATACACTGTGTTATTCTGTATTATGCCTTTTTTTCCTTTCTTGGAGAAGTTAAAAATTAAGAGGTACTACTGTGTTAGTTCTGGATAAGAGAGCAATGCCTGGATTTGTGGGAGCGCAGTGAAATAGCCGGCACCCAGATGTGAGCTCCAGTTCTGTCTTTTTCCTGTCGACGCACGGGTGATGTATGGTGTGCTACCCACACACCTATAGTCTGTGTTGCGGTTGACTGCAGAGGAGGCTAGGAACTCTTGTACAAGAGACCAGCCAACTCCGCTTAGAATGACTTGGGAGCTACACCTCTATATTTAAATAAATAAAAAACAGATACGAGTAGGTATCCCTCAAACATCTCCTTTATGTTATTATAAGACATTTACTGAATATATGGTATTCTCTCTTATGGAGTAAAAGGCATATTTGTCCTCATCCTCGGACTACATCATAGGGTTTGAACGTGCGCAGTAGGAATAGACAGATGCCGGGATTTGGCATCGAGACATAGGAACTATAACTGTCATGGATCTTCAGATAGTGAGTCATTAATTAGAATATTAATTATATCATATATTTGCTTAATCAATTAAAGATGGGACATTGAATTGACGGGTCAGTGTATGCACTAGTTCTTAAATGTTTGTCACTATGCATTTGGCACTTTTTTTCCACGGTAGAAATGTATGCTACATGTCTCTTATTTATAAAAGTCTATTTATGATGTTATTCTCTTAACAAATGTAATTATGTGATCTTATGAAACACCCTATTTAAACCCTATGTTACACATCGTTGGAACTGCTTGAGAAAGATCCGGATTGGGACTGAAACGTTGCACTTTGCCATATGGGTGAATAAAAGCTTTTTCACCTTTATTGATACCAAGACATGGAGTGCTACCTATTCTTTGAAATCCTAAATTTCTGGACTATTGTTCATAGTCTGGAGGCTTGCAAACACACATCCTTTAAAAGGCAATTTATCTTACTTGCTGGTGCTACTCTTTCTTGTATTTTTCGTCTATCCATCTATCTATCTATCTATCTATCTATCTATCTATCTATCTATCTATCTATCTATCTATCATCTATCTATCTATCTATCTATCTATCTATCTATCTATCTATCTATCTATCTATCGGTGAAAAATCTGACAGCACTCCAAGTTGCAAGTACAACAAGTGGTGGTGTTTATTGGTCCATCAGTGCATCGGTTCAGCTCGAAACAGAAAGAGCCTTTCTCAAGCAAACAATATCATGTGAAGACAGCATATATATAGGAGAACCAACATCAAGCATTAATTGTAAAAAAAAGTAGTACCAATAACGTGTAAATACATATATAAAATTTATACACAATATATAAGACCACATGTGATTATGAAGTACTAAAGTGAGATCATGTCTCACCATATATCAGAAGCATATATTAGAAGCTCATCATGGTAAAAAATACATTGTGACAAGATCAACGTTATGATTATGAATAATAATCTTCACAATACACCTATACAGATACAATAGATAGATAGATAGATAGATAGATAGATAGATAGATAGATAGATAGATAGATAGATAGATAGTGTCATGTCCATGGCCATCAGGCTCACTCACCTCCTGACGGCCGCAGCCATAGGTCTGCGAGCGCTGGCCCCAGTCTCCTCCTCAGGAGATGCCAGCGCTCACTTCCGCTTACCTTGGCCGGGTCCCGTAGTTTATGTCAAGATTAGCCCATAAGTACCCTGGACTATAAGAAGGGCTCAGCCCTTTCCTCCCTTGCCTGAGCATTGTTGTCGTACCCTAAGTTTGTCTACGCAAATGGTCTCCTAGTGTTTTCCAGTTCCCAGTTTTCCCTGTTCCTGTACCTGTATCCTGTATCCCGTGCTACTTGGTCAAGTGCCGGGCTGAGCTGTAGTCATGCTGTGCTATATTCCACGGATGTCCTGCTACACCACGCTTGACGTCTGCCTGCTGCCTAGTCCCAGCTGAGCCTATCTTGCTACTGTCCGAGCTGCCACAGGTACACTATACGAACTAGAGACTGTGACCTGCGTCCCATTGTCCAGCTGCCATACCGTCAATGCGGTATGGCCCAGTGTGTCCACGTACCCAACGTGACAGTACGCTCAGGCCATGGACCCCACTGGTCGATCCAAGACCAAGATGACGTCACAAGAGATGCGGACAGATATGCTGGATCTCTGGTCTTGACAGGATCAACTCCTCCAGGCCTTGAACATTCTCGCACGTCGGCAGGAAGGACAAGCTGCCGTTCCTCCTACTACACCTCCTGGCAGTGTTGATCCTCAGACTACACCTCCTGGCAGTGTTGATCCCCGATTTTCTTTGCCACTTCTGGGCCGCTATAATGGAGATGCAGGGACCTGTCATGGATTTTTGAACCGGTGCCAGATCCACTTCAGCCTGTATGCAAAGGCGTTTTTGTCTGATGGCGCAAGGGTCACTTTCATCATCTCTCTCTTCACTGGCAAGGCCCTTACATGGGTGAAACCTATCTGGGAGAGACAAGGACCAGAGACCCGTGACTTCCAGAGGTTCTTCCGGACATTTCGCAATGTGTTTGAGGAGCCTGGACAAGTCTCATCTGCAGCGGCCTCCTTGCTGAACCTACGCCAAGAAGACACCTCCGTGGGCGAGTACGCCATCCACTTCCGCACTATGGCAGGAGAACTGTTGTGGAACAATGAGGCCCTTGTGGCTACATTCTAGCAGGGACTGTCTCCTAAGATTAAGGACTAGTTTGCCGCTCGAGATCTACTGTCTACCCTGGTTGACCTCATCCTTCTGGCCGCCCGGATTGATATAAGGATCCGAAAATGGCTCCAAGGGGTTCGTCGGGAGGGAGGCCTTCCTAGTCTGGTTCATACTTTGCAGCAACCCCTGCTGTCCTCAGATGCCGACCCTACTAAGGAGTCTGTGAGGATGGACCAGTAAAAGCTATCTACCCAGGAGAGACAACGCAGACGCACTTTGGTACTCTATTTATATTGCGGCCTCGGAGGCCATCTTGTGCGTCCGTGTCCCCAAAAGCCCCAAAGCCTAGGGTTGGTAGGAGAGACAACCTTGGGTAAAGAAGGACTTTCATCTAAATTGTCCATACCCGTGACCATAGTGTCTGGCGAGAAAACGCATCGGGTCTCTGCGTATCTGGACTCTGGATCCGCTGCTAATTTCATTCATAGAAACCTGGTGGATCTTCTCCAATTACCCACCACACCTCTGAAGAGGCCGTTGATGATTGCATCGGTAAATGGACTACCTCTGCCAGACCCAGTTATAGCTGTGTAATGCTTCCGCAGTCTTCCAGGAGTTCATTAATGACATCTTCCGCGATCTCCTCTATGTTTGTGTTGTGGTCTATCTTGATGACATCTTGATTTTTTCTCCTGATCCTATAACACATCAGAGACATGTCCGTCAAGTTTTGCTGCGGTTAAGGTGGAATCGCCTGTACGCCAAGTTGGTGAAGTGCGTGTTTGAGAGAGATGCGCAACCCTTCCTGGGCTACATCGTCTCGAATCGAGGTCCCGAGATGGATCCTGAAAAGGTATAGTCTGTCCTGGAATGGCCACACCCTCAAGGCTTGAGGGTCATACAGCGCTTTCTGGAATTCGCCAATTTCTACAGACAGTTCATTCCAAACTTCTCCTCACTGACATCTCCTATTTCTAACCTCACCAAGAAGGGCATGAACGCCAAGGTGTGGACTCCTGAGGCAGAGTCCGCATTCAATAGCCTGAAGAGTGCTTTCACGTCAGCCTCTATCCTTCATCATCCAGATGTTTCTCTACAGTTCTTGTTGGAGGTGGATGCCTCCTCTGTCTGTGCTGATGCACTCCTGTTCCAGAGAGGTTCCAAGGGCAAGTTAATGGTATGTGGATATTTCTCAAAGCTCTTCTCTTCCACAGAACGCAACTACTCGATTGGGGATCGGGAGTTACTGGCCATCAAATTGGCCCTGGAAGAGTGGAGACATCTACTAGAGGGCACAGCTCATCCCATCCTGATTTTTATGGACCACAAGAATCTCACCTATCTCCAGACGGCCCAATGTCTGAATTTTCGTCAGGCCAGGTGGTCGCTGTTCTTTACTAGGTTCCAGTTTGAGCTCCATTATCGCCCGGCCGACAAGAATGTGAGGGTCGATGCCTTGTCCAGGTGATTCAAGGCAGAGGACACCAAGGAGATTCCACAAAATATTATTGATCCGTCTTGCATTGTCTCTGTCAACCCCTTGCAAGTTAGGGACATCCCTCCGGGGGGAGGAACTGTGTGCGCCTGGCTGACAGTGGGAGAATCCTCCACTGGGGACACTGCTCTAGACTGGCAGGTCACGCGGGTACCCGTAAGACCCGAGACATGATTGCCCTTTACTTCTGGTGGCCCACGCTGCCCAAAGACATCATGGACTTTGTTTCTTTCTGCTCAGTGTGTGCAGCTAACAAGGTTGCTCACTCCAGACCAGCTGGTCTGCTCCAGCCGCTGCCTGTGCCCGATGCTCCCTGGCAGCATATATATCTATGGACTTATACATTTTCATCCAACACATCTTCCGCCTGCATGGCTTGCCATCCTCAGTCCAATGGTCAAGTCGAGAGGATCAACCAGATCTTGGAGACCTACCTACGCCACTTCATCTCCAAGCAGCATGATGACTGGGTGCAGCTTCTTCCGTAGGCTGAGTTCTCATATAACAATCACACTAGCGAGTCCACTAAAACCACACCGTTCTTCATTGTTTATTGCCAACACCCACAAATTCCTCTCCCGGTGCTCATTAAGTCCGAGGTACCAGCAGCTGATTCCGCTTTTAGAGATTTCCTACAGATCTGGCAGCAGACTTGATCCTCCATCCTACTGATAGTCGACCGCATGAAACGGAAGGCAGACACGAGGAGAAGAGAACCTCCTCAATTTCTCCCTGGCATGAGGGTTTGGCTGTCCTCCAGGAATATAAGACTGAGAGTGCAATCATACAAATTCGAGATCCTACAGCAGATCAACCCTGTCACCTACAAGCTTCGGCTGCCTCCTGCCCTCAAGATCCCCAACTCCTTCCATGTCTCTCTCTTGAAGCCGGTAGTTCTGAACTGCTGTACCAAGACTCCTAGCCCTGCAGTTGCCTCCAGCGGTCCTTCAGACACCTTCGAGGTTAAGGAGATCTTGGACACTAAGAAAGTAAGAGGAAAAACGTTTTATTTGGTGGATTGGAGGGGGTTTGGTCCTGAAGAGAGGTCCTGGGAGCCAGAGGAGAACCTCAATGCTCCTACCCTTCTGAAGAAGTTTCTCTCTCGCTCTGGCCCCAAGAGGAGGGGACGTAAGAGGGGAGATACTGTCATACTGTCATGTCCATTGCCGCGGGCTGCAGGCTCACTCACCTCCTGATGGCCGCAGCCATGGGTCTGCGAACGCTGGCCCCAGTCTCCTCTTCAGGAGAGGCAAGCGCTCACTTCTGCCTTCATCGGCCGGGTCCCATAGGGTGCGGGCGCATGCTCATGCCCGCTCTTAAATGGCCAGCGCGTGCACCTGAAGTTTATGTCAAGATTAGCCCATGAGTACCCTGAACTATAAGAAGGGCTCAGTCCTTTCCTCCCATGCCAGAGCATTGTTGGCGTACCCTAAGTTTTTCTAAGCAAATGGTCTGCTAGTGTTTTCCAGTTCCCAGTGTTCCCCGTTCTTGCTACCTGTATCCTGTGCTATGTGGTCAAGTGCCATGCTGAGCTGCAGTCATGCTGTGCTGTATTCCACGCCTGTCCTGCTACACCACGCCTGACGTCTGCCTGCTGCCTAGTCCCAGCCGAGCCTGTCTTGCTACTGTCCAAGCTGCCACATGTACACTATACAAACTGTAGACTGTGACCTGCGTCCTGTTGGCTAGCTGCCATACCATCAAGGTGGTACGGCCCAGTGGGTCAACATACCCAACGTGACAGATAGATAGATAGTTAGATAGATAGATAGATAGATAGATAGATAGATAGATAGATAGATAGATAGATAGATAGATAGATAGATAGATAGATAGATAGATAGATAGATAGATAGACAAAAAAACAGATAGAGCAGCCCCGGTGTAGTGTGGGTGCAAGCCACAGGGAACAGACCAAGATCCCAATTGTATAAAATGCAAAAAAACAGGCAGCACTCCGTAGTTTAGTGAAAAAAAAGTGGGTACTTTATTGCCCCATGTGCAACGTTTCAGCTCTTTCCTCTAGAGCCTTTCTCAAGCAACTAACATGTGATTACTACAGCGTATATAACATGGTGTCAATCAACATTATAAAAGCAATCCAATTAGGAAAAATATGCATAAATGCATTATGAAAAACAATGTACAAAACATACCATATAAAACAATGCGTGAGAAATTACGGCTCGTCACGGGCATCAGGGATATCCGTCATGCAGCCGCTCATGCGCAATGCAGCGAAGACGCGGATGCAGCCATTTTTTATGTGAGAACAAGTAAGTTACGTGAATTATACTAGTAAGAGACTAAAATTCAATTAGTTAAATATATAGAATAGTCCCTCATAATAAGTGAAAAGAAGGAGAATGTTTATATAGTACCTGAGAATGGTGAAAGCGAGACTAGGTGTACCTTATTTATACTGTCTATGTCTACACGTATTTAACGTCCCGTAGGAGAAGGGAGAAATCAACATCGTCCTCTTAGATTTATTATATATAGAAACGGAGATAAAATGGATTGGGAAAAGTGGTCAATGAATATTATATAAATATCCATTACCACCAACCAAAAAAGGAGACATTGGCACCAGAGATATATATTACATCCATGTGCCTAAGTGTCACCTCAAACTCCTAGTTTAGTACAATAGTTAAATTAAATCGAGGACTGCAACCATAAGTATGTGTCATGACTACAGATTAGTAATGAAGTCGCCTGCATACACTGAACTCAAAACACCCTATTCAGGTACCTCAAAATTAATAACATAAAACCACATTAAGCGGAATTGCATGATGCCCAAGGACTGAGAACAGCAAAATTTCAAGTCTTAAAAAAAGTATTTATTAAATATTTATAAATCCGTGATGTCTTGTATGTCCAGAGGTGATCTTCAGGATGATATGAGAATTATCTGAAAGGAAGCAAAGTACATATTGAGATCTCAGGTAATAAAACATGTAAGATCGGCCTTCACCATTCTATCTCTAAGGCTTTTAGATCTGAGATAAGAAAACAAAGGATAGTTAGTAAGTTCTGGGATCTGTGTCAGGCAATTTCCTAACATAGGCCAATGTCGCCTGATGACTTTAGATATGGCATTACTTTGATCTGTGTACGTAGAGACGAAGGGAATACGATCTATGTTGGGTCTAGTATCCCTAGACACAAGAAGATCATTCCTGTATATCTGTCCAAGTTTAAATCTGTGTTTAGTTAACAGTCTCATTGGGTAACCCTGGGTACGAAATCGTTTGACCATAGTGTCCAAGGTTCTATTAGCGGTATCAGTGTCACTAACGATTCTCTTGACCCTCATTAATTGACTCGTGGGCAGGCTTTCTATCATCCTCCGGGGATGGTTACTACTGTATAGGAGTAGATTGTTACAGTCTGTTGGTTTTGTGTATAGTTCTGTAGTGAAACCATTGCCATTAAGTTTCACCAAGACATCTAAAAATTGGATGTCTGTATCCGAATGTACCATCGTGAATTTAACCTTATCGTTAAAGGAGTTTATGCTAGTAAAAACTCTTGGAGTGTCTCACAGTCACCTGACCAGATCACGAAGATATCATCAATATATCGCCACCACTTGACAACATGTTCAAAGTGGTGGGACATATAGATGAATGATTCTTCCAGCGAGCATATAAATATGTTGGCATATGTGGGGGCAATGTTATACCCCCATCGCAGTACCTTGTAATTGGAGATAGAAATTATCCCCAAACAAGAAATAATTCCTTCTCAAGATTATGGTGAGCAGTTGTAGGAGAAATGTACAGCATTCCGGTGTAAACTCAGAGGTGTCAAGAAATTCTTTCACAGCCTGTAGGCCCCTAGTGTGATCTATAACTGTATAAAGATTGATAACATCAAAGATGATAATCTGATCTTTTTGTCTGGCGGAAAAGTGACTTCCTCGAGTTTATTAAGAAAATCTGATGTGTCCCTAATATATGAAGTGGCCTCAGTGGCATAAGATCGCAGAACTTTTTCTAAAAATATGGCAATATGACAAAAAATTGAATCAGTCCCAGAAACAATCGGTCGCCCCGGAGGGTCGACCAGGGACTTATGTATTTTTGGAAGAGTGTATAGTACCGGGGTTCTGGGGTGATCTATAACCAAATAATCAGCTATATTATCATCTATAATTCCACCCATAATGGCTTGAACCAGAATGTTTTTAATCTCCCTGCCAATTTCAAATTTGGGATCATAGTTGATACACTTATATATCTCAGTATCATCTAGCTGTCTCCTGATTTCTCTAAGGTATGATGAGATATCCATCACAACCACTGCTCCACCTTTATCTGCAGGTTTGATGGTAATGCTAGTGTCTCTAGCTAATTCATCCAATGCTCTAGATTCTTCCAAAGTTAAATTGGGACGCATAAATTTAACCCTTTTGGTACACTCAGTTTTGATTGTTTCAATGTCACCCTTCACAGCTGTAATAAAAGCATCTATGACAGACATGTTAACAGGAGGCACAAATTTACTCCCTTTCGTAAGACCTAATTGTCTGAGATTTAATTCAGAGTCAACATTGCGTATAGGTGCAGATTTATCAGAAAACCAATATTTTAACTTAATTGCTCTAAAAAACCGGAATAGATCAGTCTCAATCTGAAACCAATCAGTCAGAGAAGAAGGGCAAAACGAAAGTCCCTTATTCAGGAGCAATTTCTGAGGTTCAGACAGTACCTTAGAGGAAATATTGAACACTAGCGTTTCCTCAACGCCATCGCTCATCTCTTCATCATTTGTCTCGGCTTGTGACTCCTGTAACCTGGGCCGCCAGCGGTGCCTTGTTCCCCCTCTTCTGGTGCGTTTCCTGTTGGTGTGGATGTCACCGGGGATTCCCCCAAAAAAGATGAAGAATCCACAGTTGTCGTTCCCCCCTGTGCAGTAGATCTTTTTTGTCTCCTGGTGTCTCTATAATTGGACCGATCTCTAATGTCCACAATGTTCTTTTCACTTATTATGAGGGACTATTCTATATATTTAACTAATTGAATTTTAGTCTCTTACTAGTATAATTCACGTAACTTACTTGTTCCCACATCAAAAATGGCTGCATCCGCGTTTTCACTGCATTGCGCATGCGTGGCTGCATGCCGGATATCCCTGATGCCCGTGACGAGCCGTCATTTTTCACGCATGCGCAGTAGCGCTTCATGTTCGCTGCTATGGTGGCGCCGTGACTGAGGGATTCCATGAGGTGATTTTCTTTTAATTATTTTTAATACTGACACATGCACTACACATATACTCGAAACCAAAGAATGGGTATGTATAAGGCAAAAACCAATAAGTCATGGAATAGCTATGTGAATATCCAAAATATATTTTATTTGATTAGAACTCAGTATGCTATGCAGAGGTTAAAAACATTTAAAAACGGCATAGAGAATGCCATGTACAAGTCAATGGGAAGGGGAGACAGACCACCATGATAAGTGGCAAACAAAGTAGTAACTCCCACTCACTCACCTAAACCCCTAGAGCAGACGTTCGAATGCCAAAGATAAAGGAACAAGGACAAAAATGTTGCATCAAAATTAGCATGAGATCAGCATGTCCTGTGTGAGAACTGTTTTAGGGGAGAGGGAGGAAAAGAAAGAGCCCCACGCGTATCGCCAACAAGTGGCCTCGGTTCGGAATTGTCAACATTAATGAATGTAAGTATTTAAAAATAGAAAAGCCTACGATTCCCACTTTTTATTTATTGCCGAAGGTGCATAAATCACTATCCAAGCCTCCAGGTAGGCCCATTGTAGCGGGCATAGGTGGCCTTTGTGAAAAAGCTTGCACCTATATAGATTACTTTTTTACAGCCTATGGTTATACAACTTAAATCTTACACTAGGGACTCTATGCACCTTATAGAACTCCTGAATGAAGTGCAAGTTCCTTTGGGCACCTTAGTTGTATCTTTAGACGTAGAATCTCTATACACGATTATCAAACATCATTGGGGACTACGGGCACTCATGTACTTTCTAAACCAGCAGACGGCATCAAATAGACAGCATGATTCTTTTTTGTTTGACCTTCTTGAGTTTGTCCTTGGACATAATTATTTTGTTTTTGACAAAAAAAATTATCGCCAGGTTTCTGGCACAGCCATGGGGGCACGTTGTGCTCCCTCCTACGCAAACCTCTTTTTAGGTTGGTGGGAGGAGAACCATGTTTACCCATCTACTAAATTTCAACAACATGTCATCAAATGGCAAAGATATTTAGATGACATTCTTTTATTTTGGGCAGGCACGGAAGAAGAATGTAGGACATATATTGAAGAGCTCAACAATAACCCGTGGAACATACATCTAACCACAAAAATTTCAAATGAAAAGGTTGAATTTCTTGATTTGAAAATCTTAATACGTGGACCTTATATGTATCGGACCACACTGTATCGCAAAGAGACTGCCACCAACAATCTTTTACATTACCAAACCTTTCATCCACCACACTTGAAAAATGGTATTCCAACAGGTCAATTCCTAAGAATTAGGAGAAATTGTAGTGAGGAACAGGATTTCAAGCTCTGTGCACAGGATCTGAGTGAGAGATTCAAATCGAGAGGTTATCCTCAAAAAATCATTTCGAAGGCTTACTCAAGAGCAGCAAAAAGCGATAGAACACAGACGTTTACACCGAAACATCATGCCAAAGATGACAAATTAAGGATTATTACGGTTTACAATAGCCAATGGAAGGACATTAACAAGATATTGAATAACAACTGGAATGTTCTACTATGTGAACCTAAACTTGTTCCACATATCACTGAGAGACCTCTCCTAACAGCGAGAATAGCTCGCAATTTGCGAGATAAGGTAACGAGGAGTCATTTTTTAAGACCAACAACACAATTGGGGAGGGGCACTAAGCTTATAGGTTCATATGAAACAAGTAGAAATTATCGAAGAGAAGGGAAATGAGAATTGGTTATCAGCCATAGGACCGAAAGGTAATCATAAATGTGGACAGTGCAACTATTGCAATTCCATCATTCACACTAGGAACCTTAATTTAGGGGGCTGTGCGTTTGAAATTAATGAGCTGATAACATGCAGAACCCAATATGTTGTATATGCTATTGTCTGTAACTGTGGCAGATTTTATGTAGGTAAAACTATCCGACCCATGTATATTAGATTTCGTGAACATATTAGATCACTAGTCACAAGTGAGGGTTGTCCTAGATTGATACAGCACATGCAGGAAGAACATAAAGGTAATGCTAGATGTATGCGTTTTTTGGGCATAGTTCACATTAAACCGTTAGTGTCTGGAGGAGACAGGCATCGAGTTCTATTGCAAAAAAAGGCAGAAATCATCTCACAGACAGGGGCACTAGGACCTCTCGACCTTATTGACCGGAACAACCTCAGTGCCTTTATAACATAAAAGAACCTTGTTGTTTTTAAATGTAATGAATAAATAGTAACACATTGTTACTTTATTTTGATACAAATATGATATACTATTTCACCATATTATATATTGTGTATTTCCCTGTCTTTTAGTATTTTGTTGCATAACATTTTGTACTGACATGTGGATAAAAAGGCAGGTAGAGGAAGTGACGCCAAGGCCTTTAGGAAGCGTGTACGCACGTGAAACGGCCGTAGGCTAATTCCACATCCTGATCGAGATCCAGAAATAAAGAAGTTTGTTGAATATCCGGTGAGTGCCTCGATAATTTCTACTTGTTTCATTCAAGCTACCTTGTGCTGTACTGATCGATGAGCACCTCCGGGCAACTTGGCTGCTATAATCAGCAAAGATAAGAAAACCATTTTATATACTCCGTTTATACAAGTGATTCTGGTTCAGCAGTGCCAGCCGTTTTTTCCTTCTTCCTATTCATTATAGGTTCATATGCTTGTGGTGATTGCAATATATGTCAATTTGTCAATTCTAATAACAAATTTATAGATCCGGATGACAAAAAGCAATACCCTCTTAAATCATACATTAACTGCCGAACCAAGAATGTTATTTATGCAATTATTTGCTCCTGTCCCAAGATCTATATAGGTCAGACAAGTCAAGTATTACGTAAAAGAATACAGCAACATATATCAACCATCAGATTGGCAGACAGAGATGCCAAACAAAATGAAATCTTGACCTCGGTGGCGTCACACTTTTTACAAGAACATAAAGGTAAGACCTCTAGCCTTAAAGTAATTGGTTTGGAACGTATACAGACCAATATCAGAGGCGGCAACATAGTCCCCATACTTCTGCAACATGAAGCCAGGTGGATCTACAATGTTAAATCTATGTCACCTAGAGGCATGAACGAAGAATTGTATATACCGGATTTTATAAAACATAAAATTATAATATTCACCATGTACACATATCTTAGTTTATATATATTTCTTTACACACTTGTTTGCTTATACACATTTTTCACCCATGACCTTCATCTATATATACATATATATTTTATATATAATTTTTATGTTATATATATATGTATATTTTTATATATTTTGTCTTTATTTTATATCGGTCTCTTATTATATATATATATATATATATATATATACACATATTTTGTTGTTTGCAGTATTATTATTACCGCACTAGTATATTTATACATATATATATATATATATATATATATATATATATATATATATATATATACAGTGAAGGAAATAAGTATTTGGCCCCTTGCTGATTTTGTAAGTTTGCCCAATGTCAAAGTCATGAACAGTCTAGAATTTTTAGGCTGGGTTAATTTTACCAGTGAGAGATAGATTATATTTAAAAAAAAAAAAGAAAATCACATAGTCAAAATTATATATATTTATTTGCATTGTGCACAGAGAAATAAGTATTTGATCCCCTACCAACCATTAAGAGTTCAGCCTCCTCCAGAGTAAAACGCTGGGTGAGAAGGAGACAACTGTTGGTGCAATAGTAAGAAAATGGAAGACATACAAAATGACTGTCAAAATGACTGTCAATCTGCCAATCGACATCGATCTGGGGCTCCATGCAAAATCTCACCTCGTGGGGTATCCTTGATCCTGAGGAAGGTGAGAGCTCAGCCGAAAACTACACGGGGGGAACTTGTTAATGATCTCAAGGCAGCTGGGACCACAGTCACCAAGAAAACCATTGGTAACACATTACGCCGTAATGGATTAAAATCCTGCAGTGCCCGCAAGGTCCCCCTGCTCAAGAAGGCACATGTACAGGCCCATCTGAAGTTTGCAAATGAACATCTGGATGATTCTGAGAGTGATTGGGAGAAGGTGCTGTGGTCAGATGAGACTAAAATTGAGCTCTTTGGCATTAACTCAACTCGCCGTGTTTGGAGGAAGAGAAATGCTGCCTATGACTCAAAGAACACCGTCGCCACTGTCAAGCATGGAGGTGGAAACATTATGTTTTGGGGGTGTTTCTCTGCTAAGGGCACAGGACTACTTCACCGCATCAATGGGAGAATGGATGGAGCCATGTATCGTCAAATCCTGAGTGACAACCTCCTTCCCTCCACCAGGACATTAAAAATGGCTCATGGCTGGGTCTTCCAGCACGACAATGACCCGAAACATACAGCCAAGGCAACAAAGGAGTGGCTCAAAAAGAAGCACATTAAGGTCATGGAGTGGCCTAGCCAGTCTGCAGACCTTAATCCCATCGAAAACTTATGGAGGGAGCTGAAGATCCGAATTGCCAAGCGACAGCCTCGAAATCTTAATGATTTACAGATGATCTGCAAAGAGGAGTGGGCCAAAATTCCATCTAACATGTGTGCAAACCTCATCATCAACTACAAAAAACGTCTCACTGCTGTGCTTGCCAACAAGGGTTTTGCCACCAAATATTAAGTCTTGTTTGCCAAAGGGATCAAATACTTATTTTTCTGTGCACAATGCAAATAAATATATATAATTTTGACTATGTGATTTTCTGGTTTTTTTGTCCGCATTTGAAACATCCGTTGATCTTCCTATCTAACCAGCATTCTTCCTTTTTTAGACTTGTGAGATGACTATGTACAACACGATCTCCTATGCTTCTACCCTTCCTGTAAGTTATCTGTGCTCGCGGGGGGGGGGGGGGCGGCTATGGCATTCTTTATGTCCCTATCCATCTGAAGGATATTCTAGTGTTTTTGAGGATTTCCCTAACTGTCTTTTCCGCCATGTCAAAAGTTCCCACTAGGCGTATCAATTGGTTTGATTCCTCCCGTTTTTTGGAATCAATAATTGCTCCCTTTTCTGGGTACGCGCATATTTCTATGCCTCCTTTAGAATTTTGGAAGGATAGCCCCTTTCTAGGGACCTGGATTCCAAATCCTTTTCTTTTGTTCGGAATTCCTGTATATTGGAACAGTTTCTTCTGAGGTGGAGATACTGTCCCTTTGGTATGCCCTTCTTGAGAGGACCAGGATGACCGTTCTCCCACCTCAGAAGGCTGTTTGTGGCCGTAGCTTTCCTGTAAATTGTTGTTTTTAATCTATTGTCTCCTTCTTTTGATATTAAAGCATCCAAAAAAGGAAGAGTTTCGGGATGTGATTCAAAAGTGAATCTCAAACCAATTTCATTACAATTAAAGGTTTTGATGTATTGCAGAAGATGGTCAGTGGATTCTGTTCATATGATGAAAATATTGCCTATGTAGCGCGTCCTCATTGAGACCGGTAGGTTCAAGATACATCGTTTGTCAGAACAAAACAAAGTTTCTTCCCACCAGCCCAGGAACAAAGTGGCATATGTCGGTGCACATGTGTTGCCCATAGCAGTGCCCCATAGCTGGTGGTACATACGAATTGGGGGGGAAGGTGGGGCATGTGCCCCGGGCGCAACTAAGAGAGAAGGTAGGGGGCGCCGGACGTACAGCGCCGCACATACCATGTGTCAGGTTGAGCTGCTGGCTTCAGGCGGCAGCTTTCAGCATTGTGTGGGGGCAGCAAATGAGAGGCCACCATACAGACGCTGTAAATATTAGATCAGTGTTCATCATGCAGACCTTGTTTCTCCACCCTGCATGTCCCTTCTCTGCTCCAGCTGTTCTATCATTTACTGTCAGCAGTCGGGGACAAGCAGGGGGGAGGGGGAGGAAGTCTGCAGAAATAGTACAGGCAGAAAGCAGATCAGGGAAGTTTACATTAGGCTCTCCTCCTGTCATATCAGACCTAAGCAGTGATAACAGCTAGAAGCTAATAACATAGCCTGGTGTGCACTCTGCCCGACCTCCTCTAGGGGCAGCACTGTATTTGCAGGCTCTCTTCCCCTCCACCTCCTGACTACTGAACTCCAGGCACCCATCATTGCTGACCTATGAAGAGGCTTCAAGTTCTTGACCAGACTGTCTGCATGTGAAAAGTCCAGCTATCTACAAAAGGTAAGTGTGTGTATTCTGTCTATCTATCTGTGTATGTCTCTATCGAAACATTGCACATGGGGCAATAAAGTACCAACTTTTTTTCACTAAACTACGGAGTGCTGCCTGTTTTTTTGCATTTTATACAATTGGGATCTTGGTCTGTTCCCTGTGGCTTGCACCCACACTACACCGGTGCTGCTGGATCTGTTTTTTTGTCTATCTATCTATCTATCTATCTATCTATCTAAATCTGCAACAAATGTCAAGTCCCCAAAAAATAACCCAGTATTTTTTCATAGTTTAAAATAAAAAGACTATACTCCCCTCCCGTTACGCTCTTGTGGCAACACATCCCTGGTCCCCTGATGGTCTCTGTTCAGCAGCCAATCACAGAATGACAGCTGTACAGAGACCATCCAGAGGACCAGGGAGGCGAGTATAGTCTTCTTTTCTTTTTTTTTTTTTATCTTAGCTGGTTTCCACAGCACGATTTGGTGCAGATTTTCTGGCAGATTTCCCTGCAATTTCTGAGTTGCATTAGCTGCAGAATTTTCTGCAGCAAATTTTATCTATGTGTACACATCCTAAATGGACACAAAAGTTACAAATTCTCCAGTAGTATACAGGTTTATGTCACCCAAAAACAGATGTAACCCCCCCCCCCCCAAAAAAAAACAAAACAACAACCAACCATATACCTCAGCACAGTGTGAAACTGCACAGGAGTCTTTGCATATATTATACTGCTTGGGGGCATCTGTGTGGGCATTATACTGTATGGGGGCATCTATGTGGGCTTTATACTGTATGGGTGCATGTATGGGGGCATTATGCTGTATGGTGACAGCTATGGGGGCATTATACTTTGTGGTGGCAGTTATGGGGGTATTCTACTGTGTGGGGGCAGCTAGAGGGCATTATACGGTGTTGCTACACGTGCCGCATCAGTTTTCCCTCTTTGTGATACTTGAAAGTTGGGAGGTATGGTGGAATCCCCAGTCAAACCGTTGCCGACGCTCTTCCTGGGGATTCCGCTCCTGGAGTAGCCCCTGATGCCACTATTCATATATGGACAGTGACGCCAGGGGCTCCCCTAGGAATCCCCAAAGGCGCTATGTACAGGGAGGGGGTTGTAGCACTATTTAGAGGAGGGTGGGTGTGGCACTATCTACAAGGGGTGGGTGTGGCACTATCAACAATGAGGGGAGCGTGGCACTATCTACAGGGGGGCTGCATGGCACTATCTACAGGGGTGTGTACGGTGCTATTTATAAGGGGCTGTATGTGACACTATCTACAAAGGGGGTTTGTGGCACTATCTACAAGGGGGGAGTAGGGCACTACCTACAGGGGGAGGTGTGGCACTATCTAAAGGGGGCTGTGTGGCACTATCTACAAGGGGAGGTGTGGCACTATCTACAGGGGGCTGTGTGGCACTATCTATAAGGGGGGTCTATGGCACTATCTACAAGAGGAGATTGTTCATTATTTCACCATATATATTCTCATTAGCCTGTTATACAATCTGTTTAGTCCGGCACTGACATGTTTATTTTCTTTTAATGTATTGTTAGTTTAACTTTTTTATATAACTATATCGCTTATAAAATTTACAAATGGTATTATGCTATAGTTACATTAAAAAAAAAAGATGAAGAAAAAAAATACATGTCATTGATTGGTAGAGAAAGCAAACCTGGCGAGGGGGAAGGTAATGTCGGGAAAGTGGTTCAAGGGGTGGGGCAAACTGAATCTTTGCCCCGGGTGGAGGAGGACCTAGCTACGCCTCTGTCAAAAGAATAAACTTTGTTTTCCCTGAAACCTTGCAGGACTCGAACAAACTGGTTATGCTTCCTTTCAATCAGATTATATTTTATTTGAACTTCTCTAAAACGCTTTGTAGTGCCAGTTCCTTTGTTGTGTATTCCGGGTCTGTCTTGAATTTTAGGACTATCTCGATTTGTTCTTTTAATCTCCTATTTGCCGTCTCTAGAACTCGTTTTTTTTCCTCCAACAATATCTGCATGAATTTTAAGGAACTATTTGTTGCCTCTGTTTCCCATTCTGGGTTTTGCAATCTTGTTGCTAGTGTTAGCGTAATCCTAAATCCTCTAGGGACTATATTGTGTTTTAAATAATTTTCAAAAGATTGCACCCCCCACTATGAAATTGCCTGTTCTTTATAATACTTTGTTAATTCACCAAAAGCGGATTTCAATGATGGTGTACACTTTTTTGGTATGAACTCCTTCTCAGAGAAAACTTCTCTTGCCTGATGCAGCCATACCTCAGTATTAGAAGTATTGGTGATAAAGTTTGCCATGTCACACTTCAAAAATATGTAAATTAATTTTCAATGGTGTCGTTTAAAGTCCACCACCTAAACTTATTTTTTGCAATTCTCTGTAGTAAATATATAACTTTGAACTCTTGCCACTGCAAGCACACTCTCATTGAGGAGCATTACTCCAAACAGACAGCTACTTTATTTGCTCCAGCATTTTTTAAATTGAATATAGCTGGTTTTGGCCAATCTCCCCTGAAGAATCACTTGGCCGTGAGGAAACGCGTTGGGAGGTATGCCTAAACTGAGATAGGTTTCCTGGTCCCTTTGTATCAGCCCAGATACGGATGACATCTAAACATCTGAACGGGTAGGGGGGCATTGAGCCCTGTTCTTCAGATACGCTAAGGGTATTTGCATGTGAGAAATATAGGGAAAAATCTCTAATTACACCATGATGAACACTCTCTCTTCACTAAACCACGTATGAACTGCTGTCTAAATCTGACTATTCAATCATATTGGAAATATGAACAAATGCTAAAATCCTTTATGCATGATTTTTCTATACATATATGCACTACCGGCATATGTTAATATTCTTTCAAGAGATTTTATATGAAAATAAAGTAAGGGTTATATTTTACATACAAAACTCCAGATCTATTTTTTCCTTAGCAACAGTTCAGTTAGAAACAGACGGCACACGGATGTTGTCCGTGTGCTGTCCGTTTTATTTTCACGCACTGATAGACTTCAATGGGTGAGTCTAGTACGCATGTGTAGAATAGGACATGGTGTGAGTTTCTCGTAATTGTTTCTGTAACTCTCATTAAATAAAATTAAGAGAGACGCATTATTGCGCAACCCTCTCTCCACTAGTCCCGTCCAGAATCCTCTTTATATAGGTGTGGGTCCCAGGGTTATGACAGGTTTCTATCAGACATTTATGACATATCCACAGGATATGCATAAATGTCTAAGTTGGGAATACCCCTTCAAATAACCTACTAGCCCATTCCTTATATTATAGCTGTCTTTTATACCTTCATGATATAAGCACATTTTATTACATAATTAACAGTGACCATGTACATCTATATATAGTTGAAGGGTGGGCCCCAAGAATGATTTACTCAGGTGGGCCCAAGGTACTCCAGCTGACTCTGCTGCTGGAAGTCAGCATATTATGTTTTAAAGAGGACCTGCCACGTCTTCTGGCATCTAAAACCAGCTGGATAGCTTACCAGCCACTAAATCGCTGAGTGCAGCACTGTTTTTCTTTTCCATTAAGTCACCCACGTTCCTCTGCAATCGGTCCTGTTAGTTTCCATAACCTGTACTAGTAGACTGTCAAATGGGCGATCCCCAGTACTCAGTGTCAATCTCAGTCATAGACATTAAGCGCTGGGGATCACCTACTTGATCATCTACTCGTACACGGGCGGCTGGAAAGAAAAGAAAACCAGCGCTCCACTCAGCACTACAGCGACTGCTAAGCTGTCTAGCAGGTTTTAGATGTCAGAGGACATGACAGGTCCTCATTAAGTCTATGTCTATGCAGGAGATTTGGAGCTCTGTATCAGAAAAACTGAACTCTGATTGCTATAAAGATATAATATGAAATTAATTAGATTAGAGTTTTGAACCTGTATATCAAAATGGAATTTAAAGGCAGAAGTTCACTTTAACCCCTTCCCGAGATTTGAAGTACAGTTACGTCATAGCCGAGAAGGGGATGTCACAGCCGACGTCTAACTGCAACGGCTGGATTTGGAGATCATGGTTTTGCGTTTAACAACTTAGATGCCGTGGTCAATATCGACTGCAGTACATAAGCCGTTAGAACGAACCCCCTCCTACAGATCATTCCCCATGCGATTCGATCGTGAGATGCCGATTGTTGTCATGGCAGCCTGGGGACCGAAATGAAGGCCCCAGGTCTGCCATCATTCTGCTCCTATTAAGGCTCGGGGCTTGATAGGGGCGAATGGAAAACACAATATTCTGCAATACATAAATGTTGCCGTATATTGATCGATTGTTCAAGTCCCATAGGGAGACTAATAAAAAAGTAAAAAAACTTTTGAATAAAGTTGTTTTTATGCAAAAAAAATGGAATGTGTTCAATAAAAACCTCCTTTTCCATTTTCCCATAAAGTAATGTAAAAATAATAAGAAATAAACATAATTGGTATCGCCGTGGCGTAAAAGTCCAAACTATTGCAATATAACATTATTTCACCCGCATATTGAACGCTGTAAAAAAATAAAAAAATAAAAACACTAGAATTTATGTTTTTTAATCACCTCATCTCCTACAAAAAATGGAATAAGAATTGATAAAAGTTGCATGTACCCCAAAACTACAGCTCATCCTGCAAAAAAGAAACCCTCACACAACTTAATCGCTGGAAAAATAAAAAAGCTATGGGCCTCAGAATATGGTGACAATTACCAATTAACAAGTTTTTTCTTTGTAAAATTAGTAAAACATAAAAAAACGATGGAAATGAGGCAACGTCGTAGTCATATTGTCCCGCAGAATAAAGTTAACATCTCATTTTACCACACGGTGAATGCCGTGAAACACAAAACCTAAAACACAATGAAGGAATTGGAAAAATTAAAGTTATTGCTTTTGGAACTGTGGGAGGAAAAAAATGAAAAAAAAAAAAACAAAACAAAACATGGCTCCAGTGGAAATCGATTTAAAAAATAGCATTATCTGTCTCATTAATATAAAACATAGTTTCTGTAATATAATGAAATCTATATAATATTTTTCTTTTCTCACTCACAAAACTACAGTTCTGACCAGCAAAGCTAAAATGTACACATTCTGATCACAATTACAGCAATAAATTAAAATAACACTTTTTGGCTATTGATATTTGATGATGCTTGTTCTGATTTCAAGGCCCACCTGCTGCAAAGGGCCAGGGAACTTTGACACGGTCTGCAATCAATTAATTAACCTGTGATCTTTTTCTCAGTCTGTAGTGGGAAGTTAAGGCTCTTCAAATAAACTCGTAAAATAAAAAATTATTAGCTAGCTTGCCTATTCTGCCATAAGTAAAACAAGATGTTTCCTTTACAGGTGGGATAAAAAAATAGATGCAATGTGTTTGAGGCTGAGAACAGAAAGGGAAGGGTAGTTTACATAAAAGACTCTAGAGGAAATGATTTATTCAACTCAATGAAAACATAATGAAAATCAAAACCTTCCTGTATTTTAATTTAAAAACAGTTTTTATTGGTTTTTCTAAAAGAAATCCTGCACAGTAACCATACACACAAAGAAAATTAATTTACCAAATATTTAAATGTTAACCATATTTAATGTAAACTTATACAAATAATGTAATATATCATAAATGTAAATTGTGCCACACTAATGTGGCTCATGCAAGCAGAGTCTGTATAGCACACCGACCTATAGGCACTTCTCCACCATATGGCTTTTAGGGAAGTATACCTCCATAATACAGCATTAGATGGAAGATTTTTTTTGTCTTGTAAAATCTGGGGTACAATTGAAGTCTCCATGTAGAATCAGAGGCACATGAAGGCACAGTATGGTTGTCATATTGACACGATACCTTTCTAATAAATTTGCTCTCAAAAATCTGTTACCGAAATAATCTGTTATTTTTTTAAGAGAATATCAATTCAAGAAGAAAAAAACAACATCTACAAGAAAATCACAAGTTATAGCAAAAGTCAAAGCCAATGTTTAGTAATTATGTTTATTTTTACTTACAGAGATATTGATATTTTTATGCTTTGCTGTGGTAGACATTTTTACAAATGTGACAACAGGAAGTGAAGGCATGTTGGATATTACATTTCAGTTTCGATCAAGACCAACTGCTATTTTCAGGGCCAGATACAGACAGCAGAGCGCCCCTGTGCAAGATCCGTATATCAGCACCTTTCTCTCAAAAATCTCAGCATTGATCACCTCCTTAAGTCTCTCTAACATTCCATTAGTAATTGTGAGCATTGAAATTCATTAGCTTAGTCCCTTATGTGAAATCTAATAAACCAACAACCTTCGGAATGCCAGCTGTTGTGAAACTACAATTCCCAGCATGCCCTGACAGCCTTTGGCTGGAATAATAAAGACTTTGACTGTCAGTGCATGCTGGGACTTATAGTTTTGAAGGTTCCTGACCCTTGTAATTGACAGTAGGAAGCTGAATTTAAGGTGCAGTGGGCCCCCTTATCTTCTCGGATCCTGTGCAGCTCCACAGGTTGTACATATGATATACCTGCCCAAGACTATTTTTTCAGCATGGTCAATCGACAACAAAATTAGCAGTTAATGAGAAGAAAATAAGGAAAACTAATATGACTTCACTTCCTATTTTCATCTTTGCCACCACAATATATTTTAGATAGAATTCCTTGTTCAATGTATAGGCAGGGTAAAAATTTTTATTTATATCACAGTTGGACAAATCTTAAGAGCCTGGTAGCAATTACAACGAGAAATATGTTTGCGAACCTTGATTTTTTGGTTATTTTCTATGAAAGTTTTTTTATTGTATGACTGCTAAAAAAAATGGTTCATAAAGTCTATAGTAATATAACTTTTTCCTGAGTTATATTATGCTTATCAGTACACATGGATCTATCAATTAGATAAACTGACTTGCACAGACTACTACCATGTAAGCCGTTTACTTTTAAGGAGCTATCTGAGCCTGAACCAAAGAAAACTAGGATATAGCATTCTCCCTGTTAAAGTGTAACTAAACATTCAACAAACTTCTGACATGTCATAGTGACGGTATCAGAAGTTTTGATTGGTGGGGGTCCGAGCACTGAAACCCCCACCAGTTGCTAAAACAAAGCAGCAGAAGCGCTCATGTGAGCGCTCAGACACTTTGTTTCTGTTCGGCTTTTGCCGGAAAGCCGATGCAGCGGAGTATGGGCTCATAGACTTTCTATTGAGTCCGTACACCGCTACATCGATGACATGTCAGAAGTTTGTTGAATGTTTAGTTACCCTTTAAGTTGTATGATGACATGATCTCCGGTAAGATTTAAATAGGAATACTTCCTTCTATCAGGCTGTGGATCATCAGTCCTAAATATGTGCTGGGCAAGCAAGAGTGCAGGTATTTGAATGTATGGAAGGAATCTAGGTATTTCCTTGGCTCACATCTAAGTCATATGAAGCAATAATTGTGAGGTGCATAAGACAAACTCTACCTCAAAGTGGCATATGTTATGAAGCAACACTCTATATCCATGTGGTGCAAGTTAGTAAAATTATCTAGATACCATAAAAAGTACACCTGAAACAGATGATAAATAATGGTCTCACCATAGCGGTGTTTATTACAATAGCCTTTCATTACTTTGTTCAGAATTTATATCGCAGGGGCTGCCAAAAGTAACGATAGAAAAAAAAGATGCCACAGAAAGCTGAACATGTTAGTTTGATTTTCTGTAAGAAGAGTCAGGGTAAAGCTATATGCCATAAGTATGGCAAAGAGGATGGTAGGAGAGAGTTTTCTGCTGAAAGTGCAAATTTCTATCTTTTCAGAACCTCAGAAATTATTATATTTCAGTAATTGTTCAAATATAATTATTTTATAAATATGACAAAACTTGAACTTAAAATGTATGAAAGTAAAACACCTAGTATGTTGGCTGTCAAGATGGATTTATGTTTCTCTTTCACATACTCAAATACCATATCACCCATGAGAATTTAAACATCTGTCCAGAATTAACAGATAACCAGTAAATTTGTTTAAATGTCATGGGTCAAAAGAACTTGTTGAGACCAACTGTTTGTAGACTGAGGTACTGCTAAAAACCAAATGCAGTACATGTATATATTTATTCATGCTACATTTTAAAATGTTATGGTCACAAAGTTTCATAAACCGAATGACAAACAAAAGATTTACATGTCATGGGATTATTACATTGAATTTCAAACTGAAAACTGTTGCACCATTACACCTTTTCACTTTTTATTCAGTTTTTAGAGCAGAAAAATAGTCACATTCGAATATACATAACGAGATGCCACATAGATGTATATGGCAGCCGTTAAGGGGTAGTATGGACCGAATCAAGATCACTTTGATTCCACCCATTGTACCCTTTAAATGCCATGGTCAATTGCTACCGTGACATCTAATGCTTTAGAATAAAGGGAGCAGTCCCCCAACATACTGTCACCCCCGCAATGCGATTGTGGGGTGCCGATGGTCATCATGGCAGCCTGGGGGCCTAATGAAGGTCAGCTAGCATAGTACTTCTGTGAATCCATGCCTCCAGCAGGGCTTCATGGAGTCTGTGTGAAACATGATATACTGCAATTCATTAGTATTGCAGTATATCATGCAAGCGATCCAACAATCGCAAGTTCAAGTCTCCTAATAAAAAAATAAAGTTTTTTTTAATGTTCTAAAAGAATAAAATATATTAAAAGTATTTAAAAAAAAACATTTTCCCATTATTTGCCTAAAGTAATGATAAACAAAATAAAAGCTAACATAACTGATATCATGGAATTATTACAATATAACATTATTTAACTCGGTTGGTGAACGCCGTAAAAATAAAACATTGAAAACCCAAATTGCTGTTTTTTGGTCACCTTAGCTCCCCCACAAAAAGGAATAAAAAATTATCAAAAAGTCAGATCTACCCCAAAATGGTACCAATAAAAGCTACAGCTTACTATGTCAAAAATAAGGGCCTGTTCACATCACCGTTCGCTTTCCACTCCGGGGTTCCATCAGAGGTTTCCGTCAGGTGAGCCGCTCAACGGAAAGTGAAACTGAAACCACAGCTTCCGTTTCCGTCACCATTGATATCAATAGTGACGGAAACATTGCTAATGGTTTCCGTTAGTCACCATTCCGGCAGGTTTCCGTTTTAACGACGGAATCAATAGCGGAGTTGACTGCGCTATTGATTCCATAGAAAAACCGGAAACCTGCCGGAATGGTGACGAACGGAAACCATTAGCAATGTTTCCATCACCATTGATATCAATGGTGATGGAAACGGAAGCTGTGGTTTCAGTTTGACTTTCCGTTCTGTAGTTCACCCGACGGCAACCTCAGACGGAGCCCCGGAATGGAAAGCCAACGCTGATGTGAACAGGCCCTAAGCCCTCACATCTCTCAATCAATGGAAAAATAAAAAAGTTATGGCTCTCAGAATATGGCAACACAAAACAATTTTTTTTAGCTATTGTTTTTTTTATATATACACTACCGTTCAATAGTTTAGGGTCACTTAGAAATTTCATTATTTTTGAAAGAAAAGCACAGTTTTTTCAATGAAGATAACATTAAATTAATCAGAAATACACTCTATACATTGTTAATGTGCTAAATGACTATTCTAGCTGCAAACGTCTGGTTTTTAATGCAATATCTTCATAGGTGTATAGAGGCCCATTTCCAGCAACCATCACTCCAGTGTTCTAATGGTACATTGTGTTTGCTAACTGTGTTAGGAGGCTAATGGATGATTAGAAAACACTTGAAAACCCTTGTGCAATTATGTTAGCACCGCTGTAAACAGTTTAGCTGTTTAGAGGAGCTATAAAACTGACCTTCCTTTGAGCTAGTTGAGAATCTGGAGAATTACATTTGTGGGTTCAATTAAACTCTCCAAATGGCTAGAAAAAGAGAGCTTTCATGTGAAACTCGACAGTCTATTCTTGTTCTTAGAAATGAAGGCTATTCCATGTGAGAAATTGCCAAGAAACTGAAGATTTCCTACAGCGGTGTGTACTACTCCCTTCAGAGGACAGCACAAACAGGCTCTAACCAGAGTAGAAAGAGAAGTGGGAGGCCCCACTGCACAACTGAGCAACAAGACAAGTACATTAGAGTCTCTAGTTTGAGAAATAGACGCCTCACAGGTCCTCAACTGGCAGCTTCATTAGATAGTATCCGCAAAACGGCAGTGTCAACGTCTACAGTGAAGAGGCGACTCCGTGATGCTGGCCTTCAGGGCAGAGTGGCAAAGAAAAAGCCATATCTGAGACTGGCTAATAAAAGGAAAAGATTAATCTGGGCAAAAGCACACAGACATTGGACAGAGGAAGATTGGAAAAAAGTGTTATGGACAGACGAATCGAAGTTTGAGGTGTTTGGATCACACAGAAGAACATTTGTGAGATGCAGAACAACTAAAAAGATGCTGGAAGAGTGCCTGACGCCATCTGTCAAGCATGGTGGAGGTAATGTGATGGTCTGGGGTTGCTTTGGTGCTGGTAAAGTGGGAGATTTGTACAAGGTAAAAGGGATTTTGAATAAGGCTATCACTCCATTTTGCAACGCCATGCCTTACCCTGGGGACAGCGCTTGATTGGAGCCAATTTCATTCTGCAACAGGACAATGACCCAAAGCACACCTCCAAATTATGCAAGAACTATTTAGGGAAGAAGCAGGCAGCTGGTATTCTATCTGTAATGGAGTGGCCAGCGCAGTCACCAGATATCAACCCCATAGAGCTGTTGTGGGAGCAGCTTGACCGTATGGTACGCAAGAAGCTCCCATCAAGCCAATCCAACTTGTGGGAGGGGCTTCTGGAAGCATGGGATGAAATTTCTCCCGATTACCTCAGCAAATTAACAGCTAGAATGCCAAAGGTCTGCAATGCTGTAATTGCTGCAAATGGAGCATTATTTGACGAAAGCAAAGTTTGAAGGAGAAAATTATTATTTCAAATAAAAATCATTATTTCTAACCTTGTCAATGTCTTGACTATATTTTCTAGTCATTTTGCAACTCATTTGATAAATATAAGTGTGAGTTTTCATGGAAAACACAAAATTGTCTGGGTGACCCCAAACTTTTGAACGGTAGTGTATATATATATATATATATATATATATATATATATATATATATATATATAAATTGATAAAACATAAAAAAAATAATAATTTGGTATTGCTGTAATCATATAAACTCATAGACTAAAATGAACATGTAGTTTTTACCACCTGATGGACGCCATATAAACGAAACCCCTAAAAATTGTCGTAATTGCTGTTTTTTGCCCATTTCACCCCAAAAATATTTATTTTTCAGTTTCCAGGTACATTATGTGGTACATTAAATAGTACCATGGAAACTAAAACTTCTCCCGCAAAAAAACAAGCCCTCATACGACTATGTGGACAAAAAAAAAATTATTATGTCTTTCCTAAGGCGTGGTGGAAAAGACGAAAATTTTAAAAAAGAAATTTGGCCATGTCCTTAAGGGGTTATAACAACGTAGAATAAGTGTAGAATAGGGTAGAACTTGGTAGATCAGAAGGTAGACATAATCATTACAAAGGTATCATCCTATCTATAATTGTATGAAAAGAAAAGAGCTCGAGCTTACATGGTAAGAATCCTCCGCGAGAATAAAACATCCCAATAACAGAACGGTTAGGGCCTGTTCACATCAGCGTTCGGGTTCCGTTTATCTGTTCCGTTCACCCTTTCCTTCAGAGGAACAGATAAACAAATGTCTGAACGCTTGCATTACCATTGATTTCAATGGTAATGATTCCGTTTCAGTTTGTTTCCGTTCCATAAATTTTTCGTTTTCTTTCCCCGGAAACAATAGCGCAGTAGACAGCACTATTGTTTCCGTTCAAAAAACGTAAACTTTAAGGACAAGAAACAAACTAAAATAAACTGAATGGAAGCATTACCATTGAAATCAATGGTAATGCAAGAGGAAGGGATAGTTTCCATTCAGCTTTCCGTTCATCTGTTCCTCTGATGTAAAGGTTAAATGGAACAGATGAACAGAACATGAACACTGCTGTGAACAGGCCCTAAACACATAGCGTTTTAATCATTACCTACAGTGGAATAAATGACCCGGGGCTTCCATAACTCTAGATACTTGTTTAGATTTCCTCCTTTCTGTAGATCTGGTTAACTTTATCATGCCACATTTCCATAGTTGAAAGGATAG
Organism: Rhinoderma darwinii; assembly: GCF_050947455.1. Lineage (NCBI taxonomy): Eukaryota > Metazoa > Chordata > Amphibia > Anura > Rhinodermatidae > Rhinoderma > Rhinoderma darwinii. Next base: position 67,440,902 of record NC_134696.1, read on the forward strand.
TTTGTTGCCATAAGAGCGGGTGAGTGTTTTAGCTACTGCAATCAAATGAGTTGCCAAGCTTCGTCTAGACAGCCTGTAGGTCGCTGGATCCCAGACCCAGACTCAGACTGGAGTCAAAGCAAAAGTCTTATTACAGATAAGCTAAACTACAGGTTTAAAGGTTGAACAAGTGAACAGCTCCCCCATATACGGTGAAAAGAGTCAGTTTCTGTGCAGCTTCTCCAACACTGCATGGTAGTGGTAAGGTCCATGCGGTAAAAGGCCTTCACCCCTTAGTGACCAGCCTATTTTAGACCTTAATGACCAAGCCATTCTTTACGTTTTTCCATCGTCTCATTCAAAGAGCTATAACTTTTTTATTTTTGCATCGACATTGCTGTATAAGGTCTTGTTTTTTGCTGTACAAGTTGTATTTTTTAATAGTACCATTTTGGGGTACATAGATTCTATTGATTAACGTTTATTAACTTTTTTTGGGGGGGGATAGAATAATAACAGCAATTTCGCCCCACTTTTTTGCATCCTAAATGTACACCGTTTACGGTGTGGTATAAATAACACAATAATTTTATTCAGCGGAATGTTGCGATTGCAATGATACCAAATTTATATAGATTTTGTATGTTTTACTACTTTTACACAGTGAAAACACTTTTTTTTCAAAATTCTTAGTTTTTGTGTCTCCATATTTGAAGAATCATAACTTTTTTATTTTTTGCACCGATTCAGTTGTATGTTGGCTTTTTTTTTTGCGGGATGACTTGTAGTTTTTATCGGTACCATTTTGGAGTAGATGCGACTTTTTTCACACTTTTTTTCACACTTTTTTTTTTAGGCTGGATTCAAAGAAAACAGCAATTTTTGCATGGTTTTTAATTTTAATTTTTTACGACTTTCACCGTGCGAGTTAACTTATGTAATAACTTTATAGTCGGGGTTGTTACGGATGCGGCGATACCAAATATGTGTAACTTTTTAACTTTATTTACTTTTTTTTAATAATAAAGTAGTTTGTAAGGAGAAAAAGTGGGTTTTTCATATTTTTTTTCACTTTTTATTAAACTTTTTTTTAAAACTTTTTTACTAGGGGACCTCAATATGCGATCATACGATTGCATTTATAATATACTGCAATACTTCTGTATTGCAGTGTATTATGCCTGTCCGTGTAAAACGAACAGGCATCTGCTAGGTCATGCCACAGCCATGACCTAGCAGGCTTACACTACAGGCAGACCTGGGGGCCTCTATTAGGCCCCCGGCTGCCATAGAAGACAGACACTCGGCGATGTCGGGTGTCGGCGGGAGAGAGAGGGAGCTCCCTCTCTCCAAAACAACTCAGATGCCACGCTCGCTATTGAGCGCCGCATCTGAGGGGTTAAACGGGTGAGATCGATATTGATATTGATCTCACACGTTCAAGCAGGGATGCCCCCAGCCCTCAGCTACCTCTGGCAGCTGAGTGCAGGGAGATTTAACGGCTCCCTGCTCTGTTTATTTATTCCGATGCAGCGCCGTAAAATGTCTATTGCATCGGAATAAAACCCATTAGTGGCCGCCGTAAAAACACTATGGGGCGGTCACTATCGGGTTATAGACGGCTCTGTCACCAGTTTATAACTGCCCTATCTCCTACCGAATCTAATCAGCGCTTTAATGTAGATAATGTAGCGCTTGTACTGTTTTTTGTTTGTTTTTTTTAAACTTTTATTTTTGACCAAGTTATGAACATTTTAAGATTTATACAAATTTGTTCTTAATGCCCAAATGGGCGTTTTTTTTTACTTTTGAAAAAGTGGGAGTTGTAAAGAAAAGTGTATGACTCTGACCAATCAGTGTCATACACTTCTTTTCATTCCAGCCCAGCTTGAGCCACAACACAATGTGACGTCACTTCATCCCGTGCGTCCTTCACCGAAGCGATGGAAGACTGAACAGACATTGCCTCCAGCCGTTTTTAAAAAAAAACAGTAGTTATCTGCATTAAAGTGCCTATTAGATTAGGTAGGAGATAGGGCAGATATAAACTGGTGACAGAGCCTCTTTAAGTGTTTTGTACCAGCGAGCAAGTAATTTATAATAGTGATTTTCTTGTAACCGAATGCCCAGGGCCCCGCGTGTCCCAAGCACTGCACTTGCCGCCAACAACAGCATGCCCATTAACAGTTACTGTAGTAACTGGGGCCCATGTAGTAAACTTACCATGTAGATCGACTTACCTGCAAACGCTGATGCTGCTGCAGAATCAACTGTAGCCTCTGGTGCCGATGTGGCCGTCACGATGCAGGACCTGTGAGTGACGTCACAGATCTGCACTGTCAGAAGCTGGGCGTTCTGAAGAGAAGTGGATGATACTTCTCTTCAGAGCGCCCAGCTAGTAAAAGTATTAAAAACGCCCCGATGTACGCACATAATACACGCCCACTTGGACTTTTACTTTTAAACACACCCACTTGGACTTTTGCAAGCCTCATTTGCATAACTACAAAAATGGTCATAACTTGGCCAAAAATGCTCGTTTTTTAAAAATAAAAACGTTACTGTAATCTACATTGCAGCGCCTATCTGCTGCAATAGCAGATAGGGGTTGCAAAATCTGGTGACAGAGCCTCTTTAAGCCTATCATGTGGGATACGGTCTGCTGGGCCCTGTCTCTAAGCCTATCATGTGTTCTACTTTCTGTTGGGGCCATGTATCTAAGCCTGAGTCATTTAATTCTTTCTCCCAAGCAGAAATGTAAGTTGGTTTGCCAGGCATGCCTACTCTCAGGGCCTAGTATCGGCCTACATTTTTGCAAAATAGAGTAAACACTGCCTGAAATCAGTGGAAGGTAATAAAATTATTCTGACCACTTTTCAAAGCACCCGCTAGGTCCTTTGACTCAGAGATGGCATGTGCTGTGATCAAGTACCTAATATTAAACTTATCCTGCTCTTGCCACCACTCAGGCTCTAATAACCATCCATCAGACACAATAGTCGGCAATAAGCGGGCCGTATAAGTGGTAAATGAAAAGGCATTATTTTGTGATTTTTGTTCATTTCGTACAAGACTATAATGGAACTTTTGGTTAGACATTTTGTCGGCCTCAGTGTTTTATGATATAATGGAAGTAGCCAGAGAAATTTTGCCAGGTTAAAGAGGCTCTGTCACCACATTATAAGTGGCCTATCTTGTACATAATGTGATCGGCGCTGTAATGTAGATTACAGCAGTGTTTTTTATTTAGAAAAACTATCATTTTTGACGGAGTTATGACCTATATTAGCTTTATGCTAATGAGTTTCCCAATGGACAACTGGGCGGGTTTTACTATATGGCCAAGTGGGCGTTGTAGAGAGAAGGGTATGACGCTGACCAATCAGCGTCATACACTTCTCTTCATTCATTTATACAGCACATAGCAATATAGCTATATCGCTATGTGCAGCCACATAAACACACTGTAACGTTACTGAAGTCCTGACAATAAATATACATTACCTCCATCCAGGACGTGGTGTGTATTCAGAATTCTGACCACTTCTCTGCACTTCTCTGTGATTTACAGCACAGCACATCGAGATCTCGCTGTAAATGACAGTTTACAGCGTAATCTCGCGAGACTATGCCTGCTATGCTGTAAATCACAGAGAAGTGCAGAGAAGTGGTCAAGATGCTGAATACACATCCCGACCTGGCTGGAGGTAATGTCTATTCATTGTCAGGACACTGCAGTAACGTTATAGTGTGTTTATGTGTCTGCACATAGCGATATAGCTATATCGCTATCTGCAGTGTAAATGAATGGAGAAAAGTGTATGACGCTGATTAATCACTGATTGGTCAGCGTCATAAACCTCTCTCCACAACGCCCACTTGGTCAAAAAGTAAAACACGCCCAGTTGTCCATTGAGAAACTCATTAGCATAAAGCTAATATAGGTCATAACTCCGTCAAAAATGATCGTGTTTTTTTCAATAAAAAACACTGCTGTAATCTACATTACAGCGCCGATCACATCATGTACAATATAGGCCACTTATAATGTGGTCACAGAGTCTCTTTAACACTAGAAATATATTCAAGTTAAAAGCTCAGATTGGGGTGTATAGGAGCTGACAGATTTATACTTTTAAGTTATATACCCAATAATAAGATTGGAAGTCAGTAAGTGCCAAGCCTCCCTTATCTTTTTTTCTGAGTGAGTAGGACATCCGGTGGTCTGGGTTTTTCGCTTTTTTCCCCACAGATATTTAGAGAACATATGCCTAATAGTTACAAAGAAACATTGTGGTGGCTGGATGGGACCATCTGCATTTTATACAGCAGTTTGGGGAGAACATAAGTCTTGAGCAAATTCTTCCTGCCCATCCAGGAAATCATGAGATTGTCATAATCCAATAACAGTTGCTTAATGTGAGCAGAAGACTAGGACACATTTCTGCATGTAAGGGTCCTATTACACGGTCCTATTACACGAGCGCCGATCAACGTGACAGCTCGTTGCTTGGCGCTTCTTTGCTCCTTTCACACGGAGCAATGATTGCTTATGTATAGTGTAAGGGAATTAGGTAGCGGGACAGTCGGGACAGACGGGCACTCGGTAACAAACACGCCAGTAAATTTCAGTCCACACAGCAAAGATGTGGTACTATTGGCCTCAGCCAGTTTTATTTACAGGTTGTACATGAATAAAAAAAGAAAACAAATAAAAGAAAACTCTATGCCTGGCCGGCACTAACTATACAGTCAGGTATCCTAACTAACACAGTGCAGGCCTAATGCCTGGCACCATAAACCATGCAGACCATACAACTTGTTATGAATGCAGTCGGTTTTGCTCTCACAAGCTCCTCTCCCCAGGCTGAGAGAGAGTGTGACTGAACTGCAGCCTTTTTAAAGGGCTATCACACCTGACCCCTGATTAATAGCTAGACAGCCCAAGACCAGGACTGTGTGGATGGAGTGGGGACCCACCCATCTCTCCCCACTCCAACAAGCAGGCCCTTTTCCAGGTTTTAGTTAAAACCTATTGCAGAGGGAGAACTACATTCTCTGCTGAATTTAGTCCTTGGTTGTTTTCAGATAGCAGAAGACAGAAATATTGTGGAAATATAGACCCCATCCACAACCTCTCCACATGGTCTGTCACAATAAGGATGAGCGATCGTTACTCCAATCGCTTGTCCCCATACATTCCCATCATGTCGGCAGTGCATCTCCCTGATTACACAACAGATGTTCTGCCGTCAAAGATGATTTTTAATTCTGCATAAAAGAGCAGATCAGCGGATGAACGAGCGTTTGTTCATTCATCTGCTGATCGTTGCCCTGATTGCACAGTGCAATGATCGGGAACGAGAGTTCATATAAACGCTCATTTAACCGATCATTGGCTTGTTTAATAGGTCCTTAACACACTCAGGTCCTTTGTCAAGTTTATCCCTAGATACCTCAGAGAATTATCTATCCAAGTAAATGGAGAGGAAGAATTAAGGCCCTTTTACATGGGCCAATTATCTGGCAAACGCTCGTTCATCTGCTGATCGTATCGTTTCAAAAATAAAAAATATTATCGTTGTCGGCAGCACAAAAACAGGAAAAGTCTTATGTGCACCATCAACTGAACATTTTACTCAGAGTCCTCTCGTGACTTGTGTTATTAGCTCCTGACTCTACATCTTAGGCGACATTTGTTTCCCTGTCATTTTCCAAGGGTCTTGTATATGAAGAGCCAATAGGTTCACCACTTGTCTGTCAATCGGCGCGATGTTGAGACAGTGCCAGGCCTTGCCAAAATCTTCTCGAATTGTCACCGGTCGGCCATTTTTAGAATAGAATAAACGTAAGGAGAACAGTCATTTATATGGTATGGTTAACAGTGGCTTGAGGCACTGCTGTTTATCTGCCGTGTAGACTGCAATATCTTATCATATTGCGATTTTGGTCCCTTTATAATTAAGATCAGGCGTTTCTCTCCATTTGATAAATATGGCCACTGTATCCTGAAACTTAGAAGGCCGCAAATAACATAATGCAACTGTTTTCAGCATGGGACAGTAGTTCCACGGAGAGGCATCGTACAAAAATGGAAAGGATGGAACGCATGATAACACGCACAAGTGAAGGATCGCGTGTAGCAGAGCCCAGATGGGAGAGAAACAGTAAGTAAAGAACGATACTGTTTAATATTACAAGAAAATACAAGAAAATATACACTAGAAGGGACTCAATGCTAACGATAATATGAAAGATGACCGGACATACAGACAAAATATTGAAATAATCGGTAATTGGCAAATATTGAAAAGTTTAAATATTAAAATATTAATGATAGGTGTGAGCCAAAAATTATCATAGAGGGTAGTAGAAAGAAAAATTCACACTAAAGGGGGGATAATATATTGCAGTGTCGGAATAGAAAAAATTAATACTAATCCAATGCAGACACTGTTATTTCATTGAGGCCATTCGGATATAAGGTCCCCAATTTGTAAATCCAAAAATGTTCTCTCTGTTTCAGTCTAATGAACCTAATGGATAAATCTAAAGGAATGATTTCAATAGGGGTGACAGTAATTACATCAAAATTGCACTCATGTTCGAGAGCGCAATGGCGGGATACACTGTAGCACCCCTATTGAAATCATTCCTTTAGATTTATCCAATAGGTTCATTAGACTGAAACAGAGAGAACATTTTTGGATTTACAAATTGGGGACCTTATTTTCAAATGGCCTCAATGACATAACAGAGTCTGCATTGGATTAGTATTAATTTTTTCTATTCCGACACTCTGCAATATATTATCCCCCCTTTAGTGTGAATTTTTCTTTCTACTACCCTCTATGATAATTTTTGGCTCACACCTATCAATAATATTTTAATATTTAAACATTTCAATATTTGACAATTACCGATTATTTCAATATTTTGTCTGTATGTCCGGTCATCTTTCATATTATCGTTAGCATTGAGTCCCTTCTAGTGTATATTTTCTTATAATAGTAAACATTATCGTTCTTTACTTACTGTTTCTCTCCCATCTGGGCTCTGCTACACACGATCCTTCGCTTGTGCGTGTCATCATGCGTTCCATCCTTTCCTTTTTTTCCTCCCAGGCCACCGTAATGTTTGCGGTCGCCTAGACTCCGGCAACGATGTTCTGTTTACACTCCAGGTCACATACCGACTGTCTGTACGTATATATTTTTGACAATCTGTTGCACTAATCGATTTTATTGTTGTTATCCAAGGATATGTTGCTTCCTCTCCCCTCCGATAAATGAGATGAATCGGAATTTCTGTATACCGCAAACATTGATATAATTTTAGATACAACTTTTAACACACTGGTTTATCTTTGACCTGCCTCTATTTTGGCGGTTTTTTCTCCTGCAGCTCTGTTGTAATGATGGGGTGGGGAGACAGACAGGTGAGCCCTAATCTACCCGCCACTCAGTCCCTGCCTACTTGCAACGGCCCGTCCTAGGCGACGGCGTACAACTGGGCGACGGTCCCTACGCTCAATAAGTGCACGACAGACAAACAGACAAGGGTACACAGAAGCTAAGGGAAATGGGGCAGTTGCCCACGGCAACACAGTGAGCAACAAGAGTAGTGAATGAGCCGAGTCAAACCAGGAGTGCACGAGGTACAAATCGCAGAGCAGGAGCGTAGTCAGTAAAGCCAGGGTCAAAAATTAAGCAAGGTCAATAATCATAGCAGGAGCAGCAGAGCCAGGAAACAGAAAAGAATCGCAGGCAAAGGAGGAGCAGGAAATGCAGGTATAAATACACAGAGGGCGGAAGCTAGCTCCGTCTGGCCAGGCTGTGATAGGCTCTCCCATTCCTCAGCCTCCCAGCCTGACTGGTAGAAGATCGTGTCACTCTCTCAGACCTAGGAGCAGGTGCAGACTGATTACCCACGGACGTCGATACAGAAGCTGTGTCTGGCATATCCTTTACATCTGTCTGAATTGGTCCAATTAGCTATATTGTATCTCTGTATATATACACTCATGTTTTATGTGGGTTTTACTTGCCTGATGAAGACGCCAGTCTGGTGTTGAAACGCGTAGCATCTGTACTTCATTTATCACTTTTGGCAACCCCTCCAGGTGTTTGCGTTTGGGATTGGCAGCAGCTTCTTTTTTATTGCAAATGCCTGCCAGTACTTGCAACTACAAGGTGAGCATTTTCCCTGATCAATTCGCTCTTCCACGTTACCATCTGAACTACACTATGTGGCGCCGTGTCCTTTTCACTTTGCTTTAGTAAGGCTTCAGAATTGCTCATATTAATTTTTAAGTTAGATAAATCCACAAAATCAACAAATAAAGAAAAAAGGTGTTGGAGAGCCATTAATGGATTAGTTATTATTACTAGCAGGTCATCAGAAAATAAAGCAGTCAAGTGTATCCTGTCCCCAATCTTAACCCCTTCCAATAATTGGTCTTGTCTCAACCGTTGAATTAAAGTTTCCATAACAAGGACAAAGAGTAGGGGGGATAAAGAGAAGCCCTGTCTAGTGCTATTACGTATTTGAAAAGAAGGGGACATGGAAACATTGACACAAATCTTAGCACTTGAGGAGGAGTAAAGGGCAAGGACCTTGTGGACAAACATGAAAGGGAAGCCAAAGCAAGACAATGTGAGCGACATAAAAGTCCAATCCACCCGGGCGAAGGCCTTTCAGCATCAGTTGAAAGTAAAGTCAGAGGGATATTCTTCAACCTGGTATACTGGTAATACAGAATATGAACTGTATTATGTTTTCCCTCTATGCCCATCACAAAACCTGCTTGTTCTGAATCGAACAAGAAAGGCAGCACCATCTTAACTCTATTCGCCAGCAGTTTGGCAAACAATATAACAACCACTTTAAAGGGAACCTGTCACAAGTATTTCGCCTATTAAACCAGCAATACCTGGTGGAAGTGGGTGAAAAATCTTTTTCATTATCTTCTAATTAGGCTCTGTACCTTTAGCATTCAGTTTTAGTGTTCCAGTTCTGTATGCTAATGAGCATAAAAGAGTCATCTTAGTTTGAAACGAGTCATATATTCATTCCTCAAGCCTTTCCAAGTTAACCCCGCCACCTTAATTTTATTGAGAGCTACTCTCCTCCCCCCAACACACATGAAATCCCGTGCTTGTGCATCAATGTCCTGTTCTGGTGCATGCGCACAATGTGACACTATAGAGGTGCATCCGCAATAACTAGATTTGAGGCCCGGATGAAGCTCGGACCATACATGCCGGCCACATGCGCGCTACCTCAGATGAGATATCGGCATTCAGGGAGGGCCAGTATTTGGCGGTAGGTGGGCATAAGAAGAGGAACAAACGAGATTGCCGGATTATTACCATAAAAGGCGCAAAATGTTTGAAAACTGTTATTCACAGTTGGAGGAGGAGTTTAGGAGAGGGGATAACGGCAATGAACTTTGACAGTAGCGGCCACAAGGGTTGAGTAGAGTTCAACAGGTGAAATGCTGGTGACAGGTTCCCTTTAAGTAGAGAGATCAGACGAAAGCTGCCCCACTGGGTCGGGTCCTTGCCCTCCTTATGAAGGATAGATATATAAGGGGCGTAACTAGGAAAGACTGGGCCGCATAACAAACGTTTGACAGCCCCCCTTCCCTGGGTGACACACACAGCCCCCCCTTGTAGATAGTGCCCCCCTGTTGATTGTGCCATACAGACCCCCCTGTAGATTCTGCCATACAGCCCCCTGTACATAGTACCATACAGCCCCCCTGTAGATAGTGCCATTCAGCCCACTTGTAGATAGTGCCATTCAGCCCCCCTGTAAATTATTCCATACAGCCCCACTGTAGATAGTGCCATACAGCCCCCCTGTAGATTTTGCCATACAGCCATCGCTACCAATTTGCCAATTTACTAAATCTTTACTGGCATTTAATTTATGTTCCTTTTGGTCCTTTTCAGCGCCGCCCTAAAATCATTGCTTTCCTTTACATTTGTTATGATTTTAGATTATCCGGTAAGCTTTTTAACCACTACTCTCCGGCATAAGAAAGGAGCAGCAGCTGAGGACCACCACAATCCATCTACATGCTTCTACCAGGGTTGTGCCTGTGTTTTACCACAATGCCAAAGCTAAACACAATACCTCTCACCACTCGCTGATATTTTGACATTCTTTATTTTGAGATACCTGCACAATGAGGTACCATTCTTTTACTTTCTCTGATTACATTTTGCAGAACAGACAATTTGAGCACTCCAGCTTCCAAATAGGTGCTATAATCAGGACTGACCTAAGGGATGTGTGACCTGTGCGAGTGCACAGGTTGCTGTGCCCTCTCAGCATGAAGGGGCACTGCCTCTGCTCTGTTCTCTGCTCTTAGTTACACAGATGAAGTAGAGCAGAGGCAGAGAAGGGGAGGAAGCTACACCCAAAGCCTGTCCCTGCAAGAAGCTTGTGAGCCTGTCAGCAAGGAGAAATGGTAAGTGCCTGTGTCTCTGTGTGTATATATATGTCTTTGTGTGCAGGGCCGGCGTTAGTGGGGGCAAATTGGGCAATTGCCCAGGGTTCCCATCCTCTTAGGGCCCCCTGCTGCTACGTGGAGCCGAGGAAGCCCGCGTCGCCCAGCCAATAACATTTATGGCCCGGATGGCACGGGCCCCCTCATGCTCGTTGGCGTCACTAGCAGGGAGCTACTTGGGTACCTGAACTAGTCCAGACAGTGGCTGTGGCTTCAGCATGGATGGAGGTCGGTCCAGCGGGTTGCGCCAGACGTGGCGGGCAGTACAAGACGTGGTAGAAGACACTGGACGTGGCAGAAGACACTGGACGTGGCAAATGACAGCAGATGCAGTAGGACACGACTCCAACACTAGTAGGCACAGGAACAAGGACACAGCACGGGATACAGGAACAGGTAACAGGGCACGGGTAACAACTGGAATGGGAAACACTAAGGGACCATTTGCAAGACAGACTTGGGATAAACTAACAATGCTCAGGCAAGGATCAGAAGGGCTGGGACCTTCTTATAGACCAGGAAATCATGTGGATTGATGATGATGATGATGATTTTCATATGCGCGCGCTGGCTCTTTAAGAGCATACACTACGGGACACAGCGGACCGGAGCGGAAGTGAGCGCTGGCGTCTCCTAGGAAGGAAATGGGGACCAGCGCTCACAGATCTATGGCTGCGGGCGTCGGGAGGTGAGTGAACCTGATGGCCCGCGGCCATGGACGCTACAAGGGGATTGCTGTGTAGCACCATATACAAGGTGGGGCTGTGTGGTACTATATTCAAGGAGGAGCTGTGTGGCACTATATACAAGGTGGGGCTGTGTAGCACTATATAAAAGGGGAGAGCTGTGTAGCATTATTTACAAGGGGGTCTGTGGAGCACTATATACAAGGGGGGCTGTGTGGCACTATATACAAGGCGGGGCTGTATAGGACTATATACAAGGGGGGGCTCTGTAGCACTATATACAAGGGGGTCTGTGTGGCACTATATAAAAGGGGGGCTGTGTGGCACTATATACTAGGGGGGCTGTGTGGCACTATATAGGTACAAGGAGGGGCTGTGTAGCACTATATACAAGGGGGGCTGTGTGGCACTATACACAAGGGGGGGCTGTGTGGCTCTATAAAAAAGGGGGGCTGTGTAAAACGATATACTAAGTGGGTGCGCTGTGTGGCACTTTACTAAGTCGGGGGCTGTTTGCCACTACTTACAAGGGGGCTGTATGGCACTATTTACAAGGGGGGAAGGCTGTGTGGTGCTATCCACAGGGGGCTGTGTATGGCGCTATCTACATAGGGGCTGTGTGTGGAGCTATATACACAAAGGGGTTCATCATTAATGTGGGGGCACAAAGGGGCACTGTTATTGTGTCGAGCACTGAGGGATTATTATTACCATCTGGGGCACTGTGGATTACGAGTTTGTTTAGAGGATGGGGTATAGGTGTGGAGGGTGCTGGAAAAGAGAGAAACCAACATGTCTATGAGTCAAATTCTGCAGAGACGAGTTGTGGCTGGAATAAGTCATCACAGTGGTCTGGGTGGGATGAAGAAAAAAAGGGAACGTGAACGACACTAATCAGAGAAAACATCACCTGCGAGTCACCAGATATAAATGTGCTATAAACACTTATATCGTCTGCTCCTGTGTATAACTGACATCTACCACTATATGGTCACTACATGGTGGTAATATTGGTCTTTGTATGGTGGTTCTTATTCAGTAACAGTATGGGGGTATTATTCAGTCACTATGTGGTTATGCTGTGGCAGTATTATTCAGTCCCTTTGTGGTTATGGTGTGGCAGTATTATTCACTAACAGTGCGGGGGTATTACTTGGTAACTATGTGGTTGTGATGTGTGTGGTGGTATTATTCAGTAACAGCATGAGGATATTATTCAGTCACTATGTGGTTATGGTGTGGCGGTATTATTTGGACCTTATAATGTATTATTATTGGTAATACTGGTCTTATAATAGTAAGTTGTGTTCAGTAACAGTATGCAGGTAATATTTCATTGGTATAGTGGTATATTTTAATAACTGTATATGTATATAGATAATTTTTTTGTGTGAGAGGGGGGAAAAATGCTTTTGGGGCTTGCAACACTCTTGGATGTGCTAGAAATCAGTGATGCAGTTCTCGGCAGACCGCCTTCTAAATTGAATGCATTATTGATACAGTATGGGTGTGTTCACCTCAGCGTTTGGTATCCGTTAATGGGTTCCATCAGCCCTTTTCGTCGGCAAAACCCACCAATGGAAAGGCAAACGGAAGACATAGCTTCCGTTTGCATTACCATTGATTTCAATGGTAATGCTTCCATTGCAAATGGTTTCTGTTTGTCTCCGTTCCGTAAGGTTTCTGTTTTGTATTTTATGGAATCAAAAGCCCAGTCGACTGCGCTATTGTTTCTCCCCAAAAACACAGAAACCTTACAGAACAGAGACAAACGGAAACCATTTGCAACAGAAACATTACCTTTCAAATCAGTGGTAATGCAAATGGAAGCTATGGTATCAGTTTGGTTTGCGTTCATGGGTTCTCGACAGAAAGGTATGATGGAAGTCATCAACTGAACCCCGACACAGATGTAAAGAGGCCCTAATTCAGCATTTTCGGCCCGACTTTTAACTTTGACCAGGGCCGCACTTTGTCTAAAATTGGCCCTGTTTGTGTGTATATGTGTGTGTATATAAGTCTTTGTGTTTGTATGTGTATATGTTCCAGTGTGTGTGTATATGTGCCTGTGTGTCTATATATATGTGTCTGCATGTGTATATATGCCTCTTTGTAAGTGTGTGTTCAGTATTAAAGTAGAACAAATAAAATGAAGAAATCTGTGCTGCCCCTTATATATTATGCTGACCCGTTAGGGAAACCACATTTTTATACATGGTAATCTCTAAAACTTGAAAAAATTAATGGCAAATTATACATGGAAATAAGATGTTTAAAATTATTCATGGAAATTATATTTTTAAAGTGTATCTCCAGTTTGGAGGTGCACTGCATTATAAATATATCACTGTGTGTTATCTGTGGTGTTACATAGGACTGCAGATAACATCCACTACATTATCTGTACTCAGAGAGTTAATCACTGTGTTATTTGTGGTGTTTCATAGGACTGCAGGTAATATAGTGCATTATCTTTACTCAGAGAGTTATCACTGTTATCTGTGGTGTTACATAGGACTGCAGCTAACATCCACTACATTATCTATTCTCAGAGAGTTAACACTTTGTGTTATCTGTAGTGTTAGGGCATGACCAGACGTGGCGTGTTTCTGCCGACACTGTTCGCATCAATGCCGCACATGATCTGCGTTGCAGGAAATTGAAGCGGATTAGCCGTTGCATCTTCAGGTGAAGAGTACTTCCCTTCTCTCTATCAGTGCAGGATAGAGAGAAGGGACAGCCCTTTCTCTAGTAAAAAAGGAAAATAAATTCATACTTACCCGGCCGTTGTCTTGGTGACGCGTCCCTCATTCGACATCCAGGCCGACCTACCTGGATAACGCGGCAGTCCATGAGTCCGCTGCAGCTTGTGATTGGCCTGTGAGTGGCTGCAGCCGTCACATGGACTGAAACATCACCCAGGGAGGCCGGACTGGAGGAAGAAGCAGAGAGTTCTCGGTAAGTATGAACTTCTATTTTTTTTACAGGTTGATCTATATTGTGATCGGAAGTCACTGTCCAGGGTGCTGAAACATTTACTGCCGATCGTTTAACTCTTTCAGCGTACCCTGGACAGTGACTATCTCCTGACGTCGCCTAGCAACGCTCCTGTAATTACGGGTGCACACACGTAGTCACCCGTAGTTACGGGAGCCCCATAGACTTCTATGGGCCTGCCCGTGCCATAATAACGGCCCGTGATTACGGGGGTTTTTACGTTAGTATGCATGGGGCCTCAGTCTGGCTATAGACCTAGAAATACATAGGTCCAGCCAGAATGAAGAAATATCATGTTCGTAAAAGCAATACGCTACGCAACACACATAACATCTGCGTATTTTATTGCAGAATTTTGAATCTCCATTGAAGTCAATGGAGAAATTCCGCAATGAGTCTGCAACAAGTCCGCTACACGTCCACAACAGCCAGTGTATGCTGCGGACACCAAATTCCGCACCGCAGCCTATGGTCCGAAGCGGAGTATTCCACAACATGTGCACGAACCCAACTAAAAAGCAGTGGAAAGCAATGGAGAAAATGTCCGCTGCGGATTTCCGCAGCGGACTGGCCGCAGCGGAATTCCAGAGCAATTCCACCACGTCTGGCCATGCCCTTACAGAGGACTATAGGTAACATCTACTACAGGGACGTAACTAGGAAAGACTGGGCCCCATAGCAAACTTTTGACTGGGGCCCCCCCTCCCCTGGGTGTCACACAACCCCCCCCCCTTGTAGATAGTGCCTTTTTTACAGCCCCCCCTGTAGATAACGCCATACAGCCCCCCCTCTGTAGATAGCGCCAAACATCCCCCTGTAGAGTACGCCATACAGCCCCCCTGTAGATAACGCCATACAGCCCCCCTGTAGATAACGCCATACAGACCCCCTGTAGAGAACGCCATACAGCCCCCCCCTGTAGGGAACGCCATACAGCCCCCTCTGTAGGGAACGCCATACAGCCCCCCCTCTAGGGAACGCCATACAGCCCCCCCCCCCTGTAGAGAATGCCATACAGCTCCCCCCCTGTAGGGAACGCCATACAGCCACCCCCCCCCCCTGTAGGGAACGCCATACAGCGTCCCCCCCCTGTAGGGAACGCCATACTGCGTCCCCCCTCCCAACAAAAATGCGACCTACAGTGTGTCCTACAAAATACATGTATCCCCTCTCCACAGGATCTCCACAGGATCTCCACAGGATAAGGGATACATGTGTGATCGCTGGCAGCGATAGGGAGAACAGGGGACTGAAAGTCCCCTGAACTTCTCCATGACTAACCTCGGACTTCCGGTGTCTGCGCAGCTCAATAAAAATGAAAGAAGCGCTGGTCACGCATGCGCACAAGCACGACCGGCGCTCCATTCATTTCTACGGAGCTGCCGACACAGACCCCGGAAGTCCGAGGTTTGTGATGGAGAACTTCAGGGGACTTTCAGTCCCCCGTTCTCCCTATCAATGCCAGCGATCACACATGTATCCCCTGCCCTGTGGATGTCCTGTGGAGAGGGGGATACATGTCTTTTGCTCTATTTTGCGCCTTCAGGACCAGACACCGTTTAGCCATTTTTAGCACGTGTTAGTTAAATGGCTATAACTTTTTTATTTGTTAAGCTAACGACGTGATTTTTGCGATGTTTTTTCCGTAGACAATGCAGGTTTCATTTTTTATCGTTTTTATACACCTTTTTTGCTATTTTAGAATTTTTATTCATAAAGTTTGAAAATAATAGTAAAAAGAAAGCATTTTTACGTTTCAGCTATTTTTTTTTTGGTAATATAGTTTTACCCTAAAATAGACCTTTTATTTGTGATCGCCATTGTCTACCGTAAATTTTTATATATTACATGTCTATATTAGGGTAATTGGGTCAGCGCTAGCGTTACAACAATGTTTGGCGGGGGGGGGAACGTTTTTTTTTTGGGGGTGGGTATTTTATGTGTATTTATTAATTTTTTTTGCACTTTACTTTATTATTTTTTTATTGCTATGGTCTGTCCCTCAAAGGTCAAAGAAGACCTTTGGGGAACTTTATATATTTTTTTTCTTTCTTTTACACCATGTTTTTCCACTGTAACTGGAGCTGCACAGCAGCCCCAGTTACAGGGGAAATCAGCCCTCTCATAGTGACTATTGTCACTAATAGGGCTGTGCTGGGTCTTGTTAGACCCAGTAGCAGCCTGCCACTAACGGCACCCGGCGATCATGTGACCAGTCACATGGTCACAGGGAGGAATAGAGACAGCGCCGCTGCTGCTGTCTCTATTCCTGTACACAGCGCGCACTGAGCGCTGTGTACAAGTGATCAGAGAAGACAGAAGCAGCGAAAGCTGCTTCTATCCTCTCCTCAGGGTCCCCGGCAGTCACTGACAGCCGGAGACCCGACATTCAGCTGCCCGATCGCGCGGGCAGCAAGTTAAAACCCGAGCCGTAGAAAGTCTATGGCTCGGGTTTTAAGGACCCTGACCGCTGGCCATAAAAATGCAGCCAGCGGTCGGGAACCAGTTAATGGCAGAGCGGGGAGATACCTCCCTGCTCTGCCGTAGTGTTCAGTGGCGTCCCGCTGTAGCAGCCATAGCGGCTGCTAGCGGAGCCTCCGGCCATGGTGGGGGCCTGAGCCGGCGGGCGACACAGGCCCCCTCATGCCGCGGGCCCCGTAGCAGCCGCTACTGCTGCTACGGCGGTAGTTACGCCACTGATCTACTACATTATCTGTACTCAGAGAGTAATCGCTGTGTTATATGTGGTGTTACATAGGACTGCAGGTGACATCTGCTACATTATCTGCACTGTGTATAAATGTGCTGTTTGGGTATATATTGATCTGTATGTGAATGTGAAATTATTCATGGAAAGAATATTTTGAATGTGTATCTCCAGTTTGGAGGTGGACTGCATGAAAAAAATCACTGTGTGTTATCTGTGGTGTTACATAGGGCTGCAGGTAATACTGCTACATTATCTGTACTCAGAGAGTTATCACAGTGTCAGCTGTAAAGTTACATAGGACTGCCGGCAACATCTACTACATTATCTGCACTGTGTATAAATGTGCTGTGTAGGCATATATGGGTCTGTAGGTGAATGTGTCTTTGTGCTTGTATATATGTGCCTTTTATGTATTTGTATATGTTCCTGTCTGTGTATTTATGTGCCTGTGTGTGTCTATATATTTACCATACATAGTTACATAGGTTGAAAAAAGACACAGGTCCATCCAGTTCAACTTTTCTCAATAAATTACCCGTCATTTATTGCTTGATTAATTATAACCCTCAATACCATTTATCAGTAAATAAGCATCTAGCCTTTTTTTAAATGTTGACATAGTATCTGACATCGTAGTACGGTATTGCATTCTTGGGGTTGGGCATTCCATAGCTTGACCACTCTAACTGTAAAGATCACTTTCCTATAGTGATGTCTGAAATGTCTTTCTTTCACACGCAATGCATGTCCCCTGGTCCTTTGTAAGGTCCTTGGAAGGAACAGATCACTTGCTAGTTCTCTGTATTGACCACACATATACTTATACATGTAAATAAGATCACCTCTAAGACGTCTTTTTTCCAAGCTGAACAAGCCAAATATTTCTAGATTTTCATTGTAAGCGACACCTCCCATCCAATTTAATAATTTAGTTGTCTGCCTTTGAACACTCTCCAGTTCTCCTATATCCTACTTACAATGTGGAGCCCAAAACTGAATTCCATATTCAAGATGTGGCCTTACAAGGCATTTATAGAGGGGTAATATTACATTTGAATCACTGGTTTTTATCTCCCTTTTATACACCCTAAAATCCTATTTTCTTTTGCAGCTGCTGCTTGACATTGAGTGTTCCGTTATCCCCATTTTTTTTCCATTTAATGTATATGCATTAATACTATTATTTAGTCCTAGGTGCATTACTTTCCATTTATCAACATTAAATTTAATCTGCCATGTTTTTGCCAATGCTGCCAGTTTATCTAAGTCTTTCTGTAATATTTTATAGTTTAGTTGAGTTTTAAGTATCCTACAAAGTTTTGTATCGTCAGCAAAAACTGACACGTTGCTATCAATCCCATCCACAAGGTAACACTTATCGTTGGGGTACCCCGCTGCTGACTTCAGCCCATTTTGAGTTACTTCCATCTATATCGGACTCCTTGTTTTCTGCCCCTTAACCAATTCTTTACCCACTTGTATATATGGTCCCCCAGTCCCTGTGTCTGTAGCTTCAGAACAAGACTGTTGTGTGGAACAGTATAAAAGCTTTTTTCTAAATACAAATAAATCACATCAGCTGCATGACCAACATCCAGATTTGCACTTACCTCCTCATAGAAACTGAGCAAGTTAGTTAGGCACGCCCTGTCCTTCATGAATCTATGCTGGTTATCAGTTATTAGACTTTTCCCCGCTATAAACTTTTGCAGTTCATGTCTTAGAATGCCCTCAAATATTTTGCATACCACAGATGTCAAACTTAATGGTTGGTAGTTACGCAGTTCCACCTTTTTACCCTTCCTAAATATTGGTGCAAGATCAGCCGTCCTCCAATCCTGTGGCATTGATCCTGTTACAAGAGAGTCTAAGATGAGATACAATGGTCTGTCCAAGACTGAGCTCAATTCCCTTAACACCCGTGGATGAATGCCGTCTGCGCCAGGGGCTTTATCAATATTTAATATGCTTAGACGCAGCTGTGCTTCCTCCTGTGTTAAGCAGGTAATATTGGGTGGGGAACCTTTATCACTGTCCCCTGAATATCTGGCACTGGGAGCTCATCAGTAAACAAGCAAAAGTATGTGTTTAATATATCCCTTTGTCCTCTACAATTATATTCCCATGGTCATCTTTAAGAGGGCCAATATTATCAGATTTTTTCTTTTTGACATTAATATATTTATAAAACATTTTGGGATTAATTTTAATGTTGTTAGCGATTTGTTTTTCTATAGATAACTTTGCTAACTTGATTTAATTTTAAAATTTTCTATTGAGATCTTTGTAAGTCTGGAATGCTTTTGTTGAGCCCTCAGCCTTCAATGTTTTGAATGTCCATCCCTCTACCTTTATGTTGGTATATATTCCAGAATGTGTATATATATATTTGCCTGTTTGTCTAAATATCTGCCTTTATGTATGTACAGTATATATGTTACAGTATTTGCTTGTCTATATATGTGTCTCATTTTTGATTTGTGGACGGCAGCAGTAGAGAGTCCCGCAAAAGGCGCCATCCAACCTAAGGCCGGCCCTGGCTGTAGTACACTAAAGGTATGTGTCACTAGCATGAAGACATATGGAGAGCCAGAACATGACATTTATCCACCCCTAGGTCTCATTGACTTAGTCAGAAGAGAGAGAGAGACGTTTTAGAGGCGTGGTTAGATATTTATGGTGTTTTGGCTTATTTTTAAAAAAAATAGCATTAGTATGTTGTGTGCACCACACTTTTTAGGTCTTGCCTCTGCCACATTAAATTTGGCCAAAGACATTAGAGAGCTATTGGTCTAAAAGGCATATTATTTCTTTAGAGGGAGATTACCAGTTGCAAGAAGGAGAGGGTGAAGCTGGGAACGGTACAAATCTAAACTATTTGACAACTAATAAAGTTTTGTTGTACTGCTGCCCTGACATATGACCTATGGCTGCCTTAGCTTAACCACTTAATTTTCAACAGCAAATTTCATTGGGCAACTTATGGATGTCCATAGAGTCATATCACACATAGCTTACCTGGTGCCAAAGGGGCTCCACGCACCTAATAAGACTTCTAATTACTGCAGAATTAGAGGAAGCAAGCCGAGGACTTCAATACAGTTCTAAAGATTTTTTTAGATATACTCCCTACCCATTATAATATTACTTCAGACCCACTAACCCTACCCTTACTATTCACCCCCCCCCCCCATCACAACCCCCTTTTCCTAGCACTAAAGAGTCTGGTAAAGTAAAGCACCAAGGATATGCTGTGACTGATATAATAACACTCTTGTACAGGTAGAGTATTGTCATCTCTAACTATTTAGTTGTGCCTGTAATCTGATTACTTTCATCAAATGTGTACTTCTCATACAATATGTGCAACATGTGCTTTTGTGTTAAGATGTTTTTTAAAAAATATAATAAAAACATTGAAAACAAATTTAAAGTGTCTAATCTCTGTTTCACCAGAATTGTTGGGGGATGACCAGTCCGATAGACATCCCCTAAAGACATTTGATTTCTGAGAAATCTCATGTCTAGGATTCTTTATTATTTACACAGGCAGAGTGGTATGTCCGTTTGTATGGGTGGCTGTGCCTAGTACTGCAGCTCATCCTACTCACTTGAAATTGGACTAAACTCACCACAGTAATTATGCAATTTAATAATATTACCAACATTTCAATTTAATGTCCAGGATCTTTTATAAGACAAGCATTTTCACTACTTAAAGATGTGATCTCATTATTGTCACTGTTTAAAGGGGTTTTCTCATCTTTTTCTTGGGGAACCAACACTGTAGTATTACATTGTAGACTACGTCTCCTCTAAAGTGTTGGTTCCCCCAAGAAAATGATGAGAAGAATCCTATTCAGAGCAGCTTCCTGTACAGACACTTAGGGGGGTTCCATGCGCGGTACCCTCTCTATGATGTCGATATTCCCTATTATCACATATGGACATGGGTTGCCTCTTCAACAGGAAATGTTATCATTCCTAACTTCTCTAAACATGACATAGATATTATGAATCATCATTCAAACATTAACAAATGTTACCTGCAGTAGATTTGCCTTTCGGTACTCTGCTTTCCTTCCAAACTTCGGGAACATGGTTGGCATTCTATTAAATTGGCATGTGTGTGAGAGATAGGGAAAAGAGCTGTACTAGGGACAAGAACCTATGTTAGTACTTTCTCAGTAAAGCGCTGAAGATTGTGTCGGTACTATAATGAGTCATAAATAGTTTGTTAATGGAAGCAACAGTGACATTCGCAAAAATCTTTGCAAAACCTTTTATAACCAAATGTTCAAAATATTTTAAAAAATCACGTACTGCTGGTGCAGAACAGGGCAACCATAACAAACAATATATTCATTGTACTATAGTAAGTGCTAATATCCATTTATTAAGTACAACTAAGTATTAGAAACAGTGAACATCAAAGGTGTTTTGTGTTGCATAGGATACAATAAATACTAAACATGTAAACCGTGATGACATCAAAGAAAGTTATCTAAAATATTCATCTACTGCAATAAAATCAATTCAAATTAGATTACCAGTCAGTGTCTGGTCTGACGGGACTATGGCTCAGTCAACAGGGGATTATGAAGCTGATATGAGCTCATTCTCCCAACAGTATATTTACTAAACCATCACCTATACTGCTTTTCTCCATCTGTCTTCCTCTTTCACTATACCCCCCACTAAACACACAGTGCTAAAACTCCACCCATTCCCTCCTGTGATGCAATTAGTTTGTGTTTCTGAATGGTGCTACCATCCAACCCCGGTATCAAATAAAACAAACCCTCCTCAATAGGTTGAACGCTCCAAACATTTCTGCCTAGAAAAGGAATCCACACTTAAAATCTATACGCTTCCCATGTAATGCTTAGTCTCTGTGTGACAGACTCCTACAAATGGAAAACTTTCTTTGCTAAGTTATAGAAGACCTATGGGTGATTTAAACAAAATAAGAGAAAATTAAAACCACTAAAACTGGAATCTTCAACAAGAACAGATGTCAACAACATGGTAAGTGATAGATGCTGCTTTGTGATGATGTTATCTTCCAGACATATACTCTGTGTTTATTTGTTAAACATGTTCCTGCTTGTGGCATTTAACTCCTTCATGTCTAAATTCAAACCACATTGTATGTCCCTTCTACTACCAGCCAGCATTAGTATGGCATTAATTGTGTAAGAACTTCGAAAAAATATGTATAATAACATACAAATGTATAAACATTAATGCAGGCGTAACATACAACTAATTGTTACGGAACACCAGAAATTGCTTGTTTGTTTTTCTGGTCTACATAAATCAGGTAATGAGTTAACAAATTTCACTCTGAATGTTTATAGTAATTTACTCTTTCATATTCATTTGGCTGTGAGTGATATTTATCATTTAGAAAACAGAGGTGGGGGTCACAACTTCTCTACTTCACTATAATTGTTCATAAATGCAGCACCACGTATGCACATGAATAGAGCAGATAGCCATATCTATGACTAATGTCCATCTATAAAATTACTGTATTGGCGGTCCTATAATTGAAATCATCCCTGGATGCGACATCTGGGGGTGGCCCATAGTAAGCTGCAATCACAGTGTGCGTAGCACTTTCTTACATGTTATTTCTATTAATTTATTAAAAATACCGGACAGTAAATCCAGTTAACGCACCAAACCTAATTTAATATCATGTATACTGTTATGTTTGAGAATATGAAAATGTATTCACATGATGCAACAGTTTTGAAACTTAAAGTCATTCTGTCATTTATAATGTGGTATGTTACATATTATCATGATTGGGCTGCATTAAAATACATCATATATATAAGACGCTAGCACATTTACGAACACTTGCAATAGATGTGTCATTTGAAAATTTGAAGCTTTATTTTTCTTTACCATGACAAATATGCATTACTATAGTCGTACAATATCCTTTATGAGTAACATCCTTTCTATGTTAATGTAACTTTTACACAGTTCTGCTGGTAAAGTTGTTACAAAGTTTGCATTTACGACAAATCTACCTGTAGAAGATGTTTACTAATGAGCGTGTGTTTTTTATGTCGTTTAGAGAATGTCTGCTGTTACAATTTTTTTTAGAAATTTTTACAAGCATGGTATAGACTAAGTTTTGAACTGCAGTGAAACTTTACTTAATCCTCTTCTTAAAGACTAAAGGTTTTAGACAGCTTAGTTTGACTAGTTTACATATTAACTGCAATAGAGAGCAGAATCTAGGCTTAAAAGGCAGAATCATGCTAAATAGTCACTAGAGTCGTGTTTGTAAAGGCTGAACTGCTGCCTAATCAAACAGACATGTTATGAATAAGACGTATTAAGATGTTTGCCTGTAAGATTACACTTCTAGGATCACTAGTCTCTATCTTCAGTACATTTTCTATACCTTGTATCTTTAGGCTGCAATAAATAAAATAAAAATACATTGTATTATTCACCACAAACGATACATCCTGCATAGACGTAGATATGCATGGAAGATGTTTATTAAGCACTGGACTGGAAAAATTATATCTTTTTTTTTGTGTATACAATACAGTAAGTATATTCTAATAGTAACAATTGACCCCCTCAAAAAAATTCTATAAATGCATAGCACCTCACACTTCAATGCATTACATTTCATAATCTGCCATTTCATGGTAACTAGTCCTTCGTCTGGTTCACATGCAGTTATTTTCATTTTTATTCCAATAGCGGAAATACAATTGTAAAGCAGCATAAACAACCAGTGAGGCAAAACAGAATAAATTATTGGAGAGAATACTTTTAAAGATGTGCTTTGATTTTACATTGTGGTTGTGTGAAGCATGCCCAGCTACACTGTGATTTCACAGTTGTTCCCTCAGAACAATGTTCCGTAACTTGGTAACAGTAAAAGGGTTCTCAGAAATGGTTCTATTTTCTGCATATAAATGTCTCTTATGTGTCCACACATTCGTTTTCTGTAAAACTGTACAGTACTATAAAAAGGGTAAACTCATCTAAATTCAACATTTTTAGTCTCCTGGGTTGGCAATCTGTCCAAATCTAACAAGCAATTTTTTTTAACTCAGGGACTAACCCCTTTCATATGGAAACATAATGACAGCTTCATTACCAGGCTCCCCCATAGAGAGTAAGGCTGGGTTTACACATTACCATTCTGTAAAGATCTATTCATTATTATGATTACACTTGAAAGTACAAGAGTGCTTACAGTGATTTCCCCCAAAAAATGCACAATTTCTTAAAAACAATTGAAATTGATAGATGAGGGGATTCATTCCAATGTTGAGGCTAAAAAAGTCTTCTGTATTGTTGGAGGAACCACCAGATTTTCCATAGTCTGATAACACAAACATATAACATGTCCGATTAGCTTGAAATATAAAGGCAACAACCACCGTCAGTTGAAAACTATTGCAACAGAATATTTAAATGCCACAATTATTAATGCTAGATGTGATTGTAAGCAGATTACATGAAAATCATATCATTTTAACCTGATAAATACAATAATATAATGTACATGATCTCAACCTAACAACATAATCTAGAGCATTTTACTCCGGCATTATTGTGTAATTAAGTAGGAAATCTGCATATTATATTCATACTAGTAAACTAGTCACGGAGGTTCAGAATCTGACTATTAGCACTCCAGATTAGACTCATGCATGGCACGTAAGTACACTCAGACTCACAAATAGACTCGCAATGGAACACACATAAAAAGATTCATAGATAGAAGTGACAAAACTAGACAATAATTCTCTTTGGACTAGGTTACCAGAACACTTTAAGAATTAAATAAGGAATTTAATGCATTTCATTTAAATGGGCATTGGAATCTTGATGACCTAGAACTTTTACAAACAGGAGTATTGATCTGCATCTGACCATATCACAATGAGTTTTTCAGTGGCCGTCAGTGATAAATTTAAAAATATATGATTAATAAGACATAAATATTGCGTGCAACATTAAAAAGTAACGTTTTACTTTAAGAGATCTTTTCATTAAAAAAAAAATCACTTTATTAACCAAATTTATATTTATGACCAATCATAAAATAAATAATGTAACATGATCTAGCATTTTAAATGCATAATAATATTCCATCACAAGTTGCTTCAGCATACATGTAAAACACAATATCATTAAATTTCGCATAGTTACACTATAGGTCAAGAAAACCTTGTAGAGAGATTACAATCAATCATCAAACATTCGGAAATTAGACTTGATGCTGTACAGACACACTCCAATCACCTTGTCATTTTTATAATCGTGAAAGCTGCTTAGACCTTTCCCCGTGTTCAGAAGTAAAGCTGCAAATAAGTTTGACCTCGAATCTTAGTATTTCAGCTATAAATTTTCCCATGCTACTGTTCATTATTTATTTATATAATCTGTACTTCTTTTATGTTGATAAATTGCTTTTACTTTACGCTTAAAAAAAGAAAGCATTTTCCATCAATATTCAACTCAATTGTACAATTATTTACTACCACTTGCCGTCTTCCCGTGTTCTGAGGCATTATAGAGATCAGGTGTTGTCACTCACATTGAAAGAAGAGTTGGGGGTACACATTCATAAGTACGTAACTACCTGACTACCAGGGAGCGGAAGATGACTGACCTGATCAAGCCTTTAATCCTACAGCAAGGAAAGATCGGCAGGGGACATTTAGCCTCTATCATAGAGGTTTAGAGTTATTTTTTTTTAACACTTCACTCATAGAGTGAAGTGTTAATAGTGTAATACTATTTATTATTGTATATTGTAAATCTTCAAAATGAAGCACCAGTTATGATAGAAGAATATAGTTTGTCAGTAAATCAAAATGAATGACTTTATATATTTATCTTCAAGGTTTTTTTTTTGTTTTTTTTACTTGTGTCAATAATATGAAATAAGTCTTCAAAGTTCAGAAATGTTTATATTTATAGGTGATTTCCACTCAATTAATGTCTAAAATACTAAGATCAGTATCATGCCCTGCTTTCAGGGTTAATCAGTTACACCAAGTGTCTAATTTCTGCTGGGTTGTGGAACTGGAATTTAGAATAGAATATTGGTCATGTTTCCTTATCTAAGAGACAATCTTAGTGAAAACAGGAATATAAAGTCAGCAGGAGCTGTTCAAACAAATTGGATTAAAAAGAGACGTATCACATGACCATACGGTAATTAGAAGTACCTTGAAGTGCTGATCACTCAGCAGAATTTACAAAACATGCTGAGTAACATTTTGATTTGAAAGTTTCTACAGATTTATTACATTGGATATTATATTTATGACTGGCATTTGTTAAAGGGGTTTTCCCACAATAAACACTACTAGTATATCTATTAAATAGCTTTCTGATATTGGCTTTAAAAAGTCCCTGCGAGGCTGAACCATTTGGTTTGTTACACTATGCCTGAATTAACGTTGTTTTACCAAGACTTCCGGTGCCTTGGAGACTTCTCTGTGCATGTACAAGCAATAAAGTGGACAATCACACAAAGACAAAAGTACATCACTGAATAACAGGTAGTGCAGAGGATCCACATAGTTTTTAGTATATCAAGTAAACAAGCCATCAGTGTAAGATTGGTGCCAGTCTGAAACACTGCCATCCCTAACCAATCAAGTGACTGATTCAATCAAGTGACTGATGTGTTTCAATCTCAAAATATTGTTGGGTTGGGAAGGGCACTGTTTTGTAAAAATTCCAAAGGTAGAGCTGCAGTGGACCGAGCATTACAGCCCTATCATTCTATAGGCATCAATGGAGGTCCCAGTGGTTGGACCTTTACTGATTTAAAATTGGTGGAATATCAATTTAACAAAATTTATTGTGAGAAGAAAAATCCTTTAAGGAAAAGTACAAAGATGCCTATATCTAAAAGCAATATAAATATAATAGTATAGTAGAAATGAAATATATGTAAACATAAACAAGAAATGTATAGTGCACACAGTAGACTTAGGCCATGTTCACATGACGTGGATTCCATGCCTAAATTCAGGTAGAATGTGCAAGCATTCCGCCATCAATATGTGAAAGGGGTATTTTATGCCCCATTCACAAGCTTCATACAAAACTAGCGCAGAATAACGACCGCACTGCAGATTTTAAAATCTGGACAATGTTCATTATTGACATGGATTCCATGATGAAAAGCCATGAATTAGCTCCACTGAACGTCAATGGAGCTAATCCGCATGCACATCTGCATCTTACTCCGTGCCATGAATCACAGTTAACATAGTGGCAAAATTGGCTTACATTGTTGTTACATAGTATTGTATTTTCATAGGGCATTATTATGTTAATGATTTACTATATTATTTTTTATCGTTATTTCCTAATATGTTGCAAATAAAATAGTTTGATCAGTTAGCACAATTGTTTTCTTATAGGTTATCAGCTTTATTCCATGACATGTACGCTCTTAGGTCTTGAAAAAGTCCATAACCCACACGCATAAGAGTTTTGCATAAGCCTGTGTAAGGGATAAATATGTCTTTAATTCAAACTTCTCTTTGATTCACAGTTTACTAACTGGTGAACCTTGAAAGTATTGTTCTTTTCAGTTTCATTTCAAAAGAACATAAAAATAGAAATATTTTTTACAGCAAATGCAAATATACTGTATTCATTTTTGGTATTTTTTGTATCTGTTCATCTTCTTATAACTATGCTGTCGTTTTATGGGTGTACTGTACATTATATAGGGCATAAATGCTTACTGCGTACATGTGAGGCTACAAAAATGCTTGAAGTAAAGGATTTATGTTTATTGTGTTTAACTTCCATACTCGTCTGGAACGTGCATAGCAACATTGTAATGCAACAAGAATAGTAACACAATGCAGCTTATACTGATTTGCTTTTTAAACTGTTTATGTAATGTCTATTCACTCCTAAAATATCCACTTTCCACTTTATTATATTTTTTGTCCTCATACAATTTTTTTTAAGTGATTGATTTATTATTTTGTATTGCTTAGTATAGCCAAGCTAAAGTGTGTTCTTCAAGTAACATACATTATTTTTTAAAAATAAATTATTAAAACACAATGAACAAATCTTGAAAGCCAGGGACTGGGAGGCCCACAAGAGAGGATTAGGAGTACTAAAAACAAAGGTTAATCTATAAGCATAATCAAGTACACACAATAAAAAGGTGATTTCAATGTCCATAGGAAGTGCTACAACTTATAGAAAAAAAAATTATGAAAATGACATAAAACAGGTGTATGCATGTCTCAATTTTACATTGCTTTGATTATTGCTACTTTATGGCACTTATGACTAGAGAATATTGCTCATTTTGATTATAACACAAAATATAGTATATACTGTCGCTAATAAAACTATATTTTGTGTTATACTAATCAAAATTAGCAATATCCTGCAGTCATAAGTGTATCTTCTTCCAAAGGTTTTGTGAATTTAATAATAACTAAATACACAAATCTTTTGGAACAAGAGACAGTATGTGCTGTAAATAAATAATTCTACCACTTCTTTACATTTTGACAAGTGTTAAGATCCCACCACAAAACAGCTAGGCAACTTACATCTCACAAATGGCATGTCTTAAATGCAGTATGTCAGGATGATGTATGGAACATTCATACCATAATGTTAAAAATATTTTCTCTGTACTGTAAAGAATAATTGTGTTTCAAGAATTTTAAAAAATCTATTTTTTCAGTATAATAATGATATTTTCTCCAATATATTTTCATTGAGGAATTTTTCTCCCTCCTATAGATTTTGCAGCGGTAGCTCTTAAAGTCGATACTGTACACACTTTGCAGAAAATATGTTAGGGCCGTTTCCCATCCTGTTCAAATGTGTTTTTTTTTTCTTTTTCAAACGGACACATTATTTAATCCGTAGCTTTTCAAAACGACTTCAGTCTTGGTTAAAAGCGTCGGTTTGGCTCCATTTAAGTTTGACCAGGATCAGTTTTTTTCTTAACAGAATAGACAAACTGAGACTTATTTTCTGTCCTGTTGAACAATTGTATACTGACAGGTCTGTTTTCTATACAATGCAAGTCTATGGCAACAGGATGCTACAGGATAGGCATCCTGTTGCACCATCCTGTTCGACATCCATTTTTTTTCATGATTAAAAAAAAAGCTGTTTTAACTTGATACTAAAAAGTAATGTGAACTACAAGTCCATGCATGCATGTTACCATTCAGTACTTTGTAAGTATTAGGGTATGTTCACACACAAACGCAAAATACGTCTGAAATTACGGAGCTGTTTTCAGGCGAAAACAGCTCCTGAATTTCAGACGTTTTTGCAAGTACTAGCGTTTTTCGCGGCGTCCATTACGGACGTAGTTGGAGCTGTTTTTCAATGGAGTCAATGAAAAATGGCTCCAAAAACGTCCCAAGAAGTGTCCTGCACACCTTTGACACGGGCGTATTTTTACGCGCCGTCTTTTGACAGCGACACGTAAAATTACACCTCATCTGAACAGAACATCGTAAAACCCATTGCAAGCAATGGGCAGATGTTTGCAGACGTAATGAAGCCGTCTTTTCAGGCGTAATTCGAGGCGTAAAACTCCCGAATTACGTCTGAAAATAGGCTGTGTGAACATACCCTTACTTTGTGGGGGATGGACACCAAACTGAATATTTGCCCCAGGTGAAAGAAAAGCTTGCTTTTACAAGGGAAAATGGCACCTTCAGAGATTAAAAATGTGAGCCAGGACTTTACTAGATGTCTGTGACCGATACCTCTGATGGATGCCATGCGTTGGCCATCCATCGTCGTAGACCCACATGTTAAATAAGCCTTTTACGTTTCACGTTACATTTTTTTACTTGATGTTGTGAGATTGTGTTAAATTGGCATCATGACTATTTGCAATTCAAGAAAAAGAAAGGGTTGACACATCTGTAAGAGGAAACAGGAATGTTATAAGTCTCCAAGTATAATGGAAGAAGCAGAAAATCAACTAATAAAGCAAATAGACGAGGCAGCAAATCATAATGAAGTCATTATTATGGGGGATATAAACTGGGAGGCCGAAACCTGCAGGTCCAACAAAGGAAACAGGTTTTTGACAATAATTAAGGACAATTACCTTTCACAACTGGTGCAAGATGCAACAAGTGGGGGGCACTTCTAGACCTAATTCTAACCAATAGGCCGAACAGAATATCAAAAGTACAGGTTGGGGGTCACCTAGGTAATAGTGATCACAACATAATAATTTTTCATCTATTCTTTAACCCCTTGCTGTTGCTAATATGTCTATTTACATCAGGAAAGGATATTTAAAGAAGGCGCCCACAGGGAAACAGTGGCAATGCTTGTAATACTCCAAAACGTTTCTGATTGCAAGCATTTAACTCCTCAGGTGCCGGTGTCATATGTGACCACCGGCATCTGAAGAGTTTTTACTGACCTTTCACTTTGGGGATGTTCACTGGCTCCCGCATAGCGAGATCGCGGGAAACGGTATACTCCTATAGCAGCTGGGAGCCTTGTGAACTTTCCCAGCCCTGCTATAGGAACATTGCTATTGAAACTTGCCTGTGGCAGGTCTCCTAATTGTGGCCATAGACTTCAATATTGTAATATTGCAGTACATGACATAAGCAAGCTAATGATTGCAGGTTCAGGCCACCTAGGGGAGGGCTAAATAACAGTAAATATATAAAAAGAAATAAAGAAAAATAATCATAAACACATTAGTTATCCCCATGTCCAAAAATGGCCAAACTATAAAAATATTAAAATATTTATCCAATACGGTGAGCAGGAAAAAAGGTAAAAATGGCCGAATAGCAGTTTTTTTGCCACTTTAACCCCCACAAAAATTTAATAAAAAGTGATCAAAATGCCAGGCATTCCCCTAAATGGTATTAGTAAAAACTACATATTTCCATCTACAAAAAGACGCCTTACACAGCTCTGTACACAGAAATATAAAAAGTTATGGGGTCACAATTCGGCAATGCAAAAAAAATGTTGGAGCTTTCAAATTTTTGCATTTCTTTAAACTTACTAAAACATAACAAAAACTATATAAAATTGGAATCACCGAAATCGTACTGACCCGCAGAATAAAGGCAATGTGTAATTTTCACTGTACATTAAACTACATAAAAAAGAAACCCATAAGATAATGGTGAAACTGCAGTTTTTTTTCAAATTCCACCCTATTCTGAATTTTTTCCAGCTTCCCAGTACATCACACATAATATTAAATAGTATAATTATAAAGTAAAACTTGTCCTATAAAAATACAACCCTCATATGACTGTGTCAAAGAAAAATAAAAAGAGTTATGACTTTTTGAAGGCGGGGAGGAAAAAACAAAAGCATAAAAACGAAAATTTGGCTGTTCCTGAAAGGGTTAATGAGATGTTTGGTTGAGGACTTACAAAAACACCAAACTTCAAAAAGCCCAATTTTCATGGGCTGAGGGATGACCTTAAGAGTATAAACTGGGACAATCTCCTCAAAAATAAAAATACACAAACTAAATAAGACATTTTTAAAAGCCTCTCACATAGGTCCTGTGGAAAATATATACCTTATGGGAAAAAACAAACTAGAAACAGGATGAAATCGATGTCGTTAAATAAAACAGTAAGAGCGGCAATAAATGATAAAAAGAAATCATTCAAACTACTAAAGCAAGACGGAAGTGACTAGAAATTAACCCCTTAATGTCCGAGCCATTTTTTTTATTTTTTATTTTCGTTTTTCACTCCCCGCCTTCCCAGAGCCATAACACCTTTATTTTTCTGTCAATAGAGTAGTGTGAGGGCTTATCTTTTGTCGGAAGGAGTTCTAATTTCTATTGGTAGCATTTAAAGTGCCATATACCCTACTAAGAAACGGAATTTTTTTTATTTGCAGGCTGAAATTGGAAAAAACTGTGATTCCTCCATTGTTTTTTGGGTTCCTTTTTTACGGTTTCCACCATGCAGTAAAACGGATAACTTAACTTTATTCTGTGGCTCACTCCGATTACGGTAATACCAAACTTATATAGTTTTCTTTATATTTTACTATTTAAAAAAGAAAATAAATTTGTTAAAAAAATTGTTTTATTCCACCCCATTCTGAGAGCCATAACTTTTAGATTTTTACGTCGATTGCGTGGTTTGAGGGCTTATTATTTTGCGGGGCGAGCTGTAGGTTTTATGGGTACCATTTTTTGGTACATACAACTTTTAGGTTTTTATTACATTCTTTTTGAGGGCTAAGTTGACCAAAAAACAGTGATTTGGGTGTTTAAAAGGTTTTATTTTTTACGGCTTTACCATGCACGTTAAATAATGCTATATTGTAATAGTTCAGACTTTAACGGATGCAGCGATACCAATTTTGATAACTTTTTCATTTTGTACATTAGAGAAAAAAAGGGAAAAGTTTTTTTTGAACTTTTTTGGCACGGCCAGACGTGGCAGAGTTTTTCCGCTGCAAATGTTGGTGCAGATTTGGGGCATTTACGCAACGAATCTGCACCAACATTTGCATATTTGACAGGTAATTCAGACATTGCAGAAAAGACAGCGGACTTGCCACAGATTTCAGTTTTTGCATTGCAAAGGCTGAAATCCGCAGTGAAATTCTGCTTCTGCTCCGCAACAGACAGTGCCTGCTGCAGAGGGAAAATTCCGCACCGCAGCCTATGGTCCGTAGCGGAGTTTTCCGCAACGTCTGAACTAACTGGCCTAAAAATGTTTTGAAACAACTGCAAAAAAACTTCCGCAGGAGAATTCAACTGCGGACTTTCCGCAGCGGAATTCCACAGCAATTCCGCCATGTCTGGCCGTGCCCTTAATATTTTAACTAAAAACAGTATTTGACTTTTTTTTACACATTCTATTAGTCCACCTAGGGGGACTTGAACCAGCGATCATTAGCTATAATAATGTATAGCAATACTAATGTATTGCAGTGTATAGTCATTTTTACAGGCTTCTGTTAAGCCCTGCCACAGGCAGGGCTTAACAGAGGCAGAGTGAAAGCAGACCTGGGTGCCTTCATTGGTTGGGCTACTGGACTGCCATGACAACCATCACTGCCCCCGATTGCGTTTCTGGGAGATGATGAACTGTCGGAGGGGGCCCCCTCTTTTCAATGCCTCAGATGTTGCGTCGTGATTGACCACAGCATTTGAGGGGTTAAACGGTCAGGAACAGCGTGATCACTGTTTCTGGCAGTTAGTCCCGCGTGTCAGCTGTTGTACACAGCTGATATCTGCAACGTATGGCGCGTGAGTGCGCTCCATACTTCTCCCCCTGCACCAGGATGCACCGTGACGTTCTGGTGCATGAAGGGGTTAAATAATTATAGAGAAAAAAAAAAGTTGTGTATAAGACAAATAAAGGCAGCAAAGATTGAAATAGGGAGACTCATTGCCAAAGAAAGTAGAAATAACCCCAATTTTTTTTTTCACATAAATAAATAATAAGAAACTCAAGACTCAAAGTGTCGGCCCTCTCAAAAATAATCTGGATGTAAGGGTGGAGGAGGATGAGGAAAAGTCCCATCTATTAAACACCCTTTTCTCTACTGTATTTACACATGAAAATCTAATGTCAGACGACATGATTAGGGATAAAATAAATTCTCCGTTAAATGTCACCTGCTTAACCCAGTAAGAAGTGCAGTGCCGTGTTAAAAACACTAAAATAGACAAATCAATCACCGGGTTCGGATGGTATACACCCCCGCGTTCAACAGACCCTTATTTCTGATTTTTAAGGATTCTATCATGACAGGGTCTGTTCCACAGGACTTGCGCATAGCAAATATGATGCCAATATTCAAAAAGGGGTCATAAAATGAGCCAGGAAAATATAGACCTGTAAGTCTAACCTCCATTGTGGGTAAAATATTTGAGGGTTTTGTAAGAGATGCTATTCTCAAGTATCTCAATTCAAATAAACTATTATTGCAGCATCAGCATCGGTTTATGAGGGATCAGTCCTGGCAAACCAATCTGATTAGCTTCTATGAGAAGGCACATTCTAGACTGGACCAGGGTAAGGCTGTGGATGTGGTGTATCTAGACTTTTCAAAGGCGTTTGATAGTGTGCAGCATAAAGGGTTGGTAAAATGAAAATGATGGGACTGGGGGAAAATATGTGTAATTGGGTCAACAACTGGCTCAATGATAGAAAACAGAAGGTGGTTATTAATGTTATATAATGGGTCGCAGTTGCCAATGGGGTTCCACAGGGTTCTGTATAGGGCCCACATAATATATTTATTAATTATCTTGTAGAGGGTTTACAGAGTATAATTTCAGTATTTGCAGATGATACTAAGCTCTGTAAAGCAATCAGCACAGAGGAGGATAATGTAATACTACAGAGGGATTTGGAGAAGCAGGAGGTTTGGGCAGAGAAATGGCAAAATAAGTTTAATGTGGATAAATGTAAGGTTATGCACTTGGGCCAAGGAAATAGATTGTACAATTATGCATTAAATGGTAAAACACTGGGTAAAACTACTGCTGAAAAAGAATTGGGGATATTGGTAGACAGTACATTTGCCTTTTGCAACCAGTGTCAGGCAGCTGCTGCCAAGGCAAATAAAATCATGGGATGTATCAAAAGAGGCATAGATGCTCATGACAAAAACATCGTTTTGCCTCTTTACAAATCACTAGTCAGACCACATATCGAACGTTGTGTACAATTTTGGCCACCTGTGTATAAGAAGGACATGGCTGAACTAGAACAGGTGCAAAGAAGGGCGACCAAGGTAATAAAGGGAATGGGTCAGATTGCAGTACCAAGAAAGGTTATCAAACTTGGGGCTATTCAGTTTAGAAAAAGATGGCTTAGGGTCGATCTAATTCCAATGTACAAATATATAACAAGACAGTACAGAAATCTTTCTAATATATTTACAGCAGGGCCTGTAACAAGGACAAGGGGGCATCCTCTACGTCTAGAGGAGAAAAGGTTTCACCACCATCACAGACTGGGATTCTTTACTGTGAGAGCAGTGAGACTATGGAACTCTCTGCCACAGGATGTTGTGGTGGTTGATTCTTTGAACAAGTTCTAGAAGGGCTTTGATGCCTTTCTTGAAAAATATAATATTACAGGTTATGAGTACTAGATTCTGGAGATGGGACATTGATCCAGAGATTTATTCTGATTTCCATATTTGGAGTCAGGGAGGAATTTTTCCCCTAATGAGGCAATTGGCATCAACCTCATGGATTAGCACGGTAGGATTATAGGTTGGACTTGATGGACCTGTGGCTTTTTTCAACCTTATGAACTTTATAACTATGTAAAATGTGAGAGGCTTTTGATGATAGGGGATATGATTTAATTAATCACCACTGGCTAGTGGTAACAAAAATCTTATTATTTGCTAAGCCATTTTTTACTGATATAGGGCAATAGAAGCTGAAATAGAGGTCTGTATTAAAGCTTACAGCTCTGTAAAAGGATATTTAGCCATTGGCGAAACACCGGATAATTTTTAAAGTTTGCTCAACTCTGTCTACATATTATACTAATTTATAAGGATTATAGAAAGCACTAGTCATTCAAGCTTAATGTATTATATTTTATCACTATCTTAATCCACAGAAGGCAAAACAAACTACCTCCATGAGAAAATTGTCAATCTTTTCTCATATGGGTGAACAATTACTTCCTGAAAACTTCAATGAAAATCTGATTATTTTCCTGGATTAATTACCCGAGTAAATGAAAACACAAACAATACTAAATCATATAATGTAATGTTATATTCTACTCCACAGGTTATAACATATTTTGATGTGGTAAAGGTGCTTTTAGTTCTAAACAAATGTATTGTTTATTAGTTACAGTTCTCATCAATGCTATGCATTGCTTAATATTTTTTTTAATCTCTTGTGGGTTCCAAAATACACTGGTAATGAGCCAGTCTACTATGATTTTAAGGGCACAGTCAGATGTGGCGGAATTGCTGTTTAATTCCGCTTTGGACAGTCCGCAGTGGAATTCTGCAGCAGCCGTTTTTTACATTTTTAGGAAACTTAGTTCAGACGTTGCAGAAAATAACTGTGTGGAAATTAGGCTGCGGTGCAGAATTTCCCCAAGTCCGCTGTGATATCTGCAACGTCTGAATAACTGTCAAATATAGAAATGTTGGTGCAGATTCGTTGCCCCGAATCTGCACCAACATTTTCAGCGGAAAAATTCTACCACGTCTGAACATGGCCTAAAAGCTCCTCTCGTTGGGCATGTTGACATGGCATGTGTGAAGCAGAAAAAGGCTGATTTAAAGAGAACCAGGGGTTTTTGAAGCAGATTTGACAAAGAATTTTTTAAGTGTTTTTTTTTCCAGTGTTTTTTACATTGTCTATTGGACAATGTGGGCGTTAAAAAACGCCCTAATAAGTGACATGACACTTATTTATAACAAGGCGTATTTTTACGTGCCATTTTTTTTTAAACAGCGGCATAAAATTGTGCCTCATATGAGCTAAACAGCTTTTTACTATTGAAAACAATGGAAAGCTGTTTGCAGGCATTTTTAAATGTATTTCGGAGCATAATACAACTGTTCTACGCTCAGAAATATGCCAGAAAATAAGCTGTGTGAACATGCTTTTTAGTGAACAGACTAAATATGATCAGGCAGAGTTAAAATGGGGGAGGGGAGGATTGCACTATACAGAGAGATTTAAAAAAATGCAGGAAACTAAACAATTGATTTCAACAAGTGAATTCCAGAGACCGACAACCACCAAGAAAGGAAGAAAAATGGTCCAGGCTACAAGACTGTGAATGTTCAAAGGTTAACCTCTTCATGTTTGTGAAAGCATTGAAATCATCCAATTCATAAATATAGTCCATATGGTGGACTTCAAAATTCCTTAGTGCCTTTTTGCTGCTGAGCCACACACAGTGATGCTCCAAATACAAAGCTTTAGGTGTTGTTTTTATGATTTCCTCAGACAAGTCTCTAACTGTGTTATTTTGCACAGAGAATAGGAAGATCGCAATAAAAGGCAGTCTACACGCACATTGGAGAATACACATTACTCCAGTGTACACTACGCCTTATTTTTTTGAAAGTATTTTGAGGCAATTCTGATTTAGATAAATTAACATTATAGAATGTGTAATTTTAAAACTGCTATCATAAAAAGTAAGCTGGATTTGTGGCATGCTGACTTATACTATGTATAGTGTTACTGAAGAAACGTGTGCCACAGTAGGTAGCTGGCAGTCAATCAATATTATCTTTGTTCCTTTATTTTTTTTGGCATGTGCACAGGAATAAAAGGAAAACTGACAATAGGGGTGCAATGTATGTGTATGTGTTTATGTGTGTGCGTGTGCGTGTGTGTGTGTGTGTGTGTGTGTGTGTGTGTGTTTGTATGTATTTATGTACACTACCGTTCAAAAGTTTAGGGTCACTTAGAAATTTCCTTATTTTTGAAAGAAAAGCACCATTTTTTTCAATGAAGATAACATTAATTTAATCAGAAATACACTCTATACATTGTTAATGTGCTAAATGACTATTCTAGCTGCAAACGTCTGGTTTTTAATGCAATATGTACATAGGTGTATAGAGGCCCATTTCCAGCAACCATCACTCCAGTGTTCTAATGGTACATTGTGTTTGCTAATTGTGTTAGAAGGCTAATGGATGATTAGAAAACACTTGAAAACCCTTTTGCAATTATGTTAGCACCGCTGTAAACAGTTTTGCTGTTTAGAGGAGCTATAAAACTGACCTTCCTTTGAGCTAGTTGAGAATCTGGAGCATTACATTTGTGGGTTCGATTAAACTCTCCAAATGGCTAGAAAAAGAGAGCTTTCATGTGAAACTTGACAGTCTATTCTTGTTCTTAGAAATGAAGGCTATTCCATGCGAGAAATTGCCAAGAAACTGAAGATTTCCTACAACGGTGTGTACTACTCCCTTCAGAGGACAGCACAAACAGGCTCTAACCAGAGTAGAAAGAGAAGTGGGAGGCACCGCTGCACAACTGAGCAACAAGACAAGTACATTAGAGTCTCTAGTTTGAGAAATAGACGCCTCACAGGTCCTCAACTGGCAGCTTCATTAAATAGTACCCGCAAAACGCCAGTGTTAACATCTACAGTGAAGAGGCGACTCCTTGATGCTGGCCTTCATCGCAGAGTGGCAAAGAAAAAGCCATATCTGAGACTGGCTAATAAAAGGAAAAGATTAATATGGGCAAAAGCACACAGACATTGGACAGAGGAAGATTGGAAAAAAGTGTTATGGACAGACGAATCGAAGTTTGAGGTGTTTGGATCACACAGAAGAACATTTGTGAGACGCAGAACAACTGAAAAGATGCCGGA
Source organism: Rhinoderma darwinii (assembly GCF_050947455.1). NCBI lineage: Eukaryota > Metazoa > Chordata > Amphibia > Anura > Rhinodermatidae > Rhinoderma > Rhinoderma darwinii. Next base: position 67,479,158 of record NC_134696.1, read on the forward strand.
AGAGTGCCTGACGCCATCTGTCAAGCATGGTGGAGGTAATGTGATGGTCTGGGGTTGCTTTGGTGCTGGTAAAGTGGGAGATTTGTACAAGGTAAAAGGGATTTTGAATAAGGAAGGCTATCACTCCATTTTGCAACGCCATGCCATACCCTGTGGACAGTGCTTGATTGGAGCCAATTTCATCCTACAACAGGACAATGACCCAAAGCACACCTCCAAATGATGCAAGAACTATTTAGGGAAGAAGCAGGCAGCTGGTATTCTATCTGTAATGGAGTGGCCAGCGCAGTCACCAGATCTCAACCCCATAGAGCTGTTGTGGGAGCAGCTTGACCGTATGGTACGCAAGAAGTGCCCATCAAGCCGATCCAACTTGTGGGAGGGGCTTCTGGAAGCATGGGGTGAAATTTCTCCCGATTACCTCAGCAAATTAACTGCTAGAATGCCAAAGGTCTGCAATGCTGTAATTGCTGCAAATGGAGCATTCCAAGACGAAGGCAAAGTTTGAAGGAGAAAATTATTATTTCAAATAAAAATCATTATTTCTAACCTTGTCAATGTCTTGACTATATTTTCTAGTCGTTTTGCAACTCATTTGATAAATATAAGTGTGAGTTTTCATGGAAAACACAAAATTGTCTGGGTCACCCCAAACTTTTGACCGGTAGTGTATATATACATATATATTTATTTTATATATATATTTGCCATTTAACTGTTTCTTATGGGCACCATGATAAAGTAGTTTCACATACCAAATGGATAATTTATAAAAGAAAAAAAAAACATGTACACTACCGTTCAAAAGTTTAGGGTCACTTATAAATTTCCTTATTTTTGAAAGAAAAGCACAGTTTTTTCAATGAAGATAACATAAAATTAATCAGAAATACACTCTATACATTGTTAATGTGGTAAATGACTATTCTAGATGCAAACATCTGGTATTTAATGCATTATCTACATAGGTGTATAGAGGCCCGTTTCCAGCAACCATTACTCCAGTGTTCTAATGGTACATTGTGTTTGCTAACTGTGTTAGAAGGCTAATGGATGATTAGAAAACACTTTTAAACCCTTGTGAAATTATGTTAGCACCGCTATAAACAGTTTTGCTGTTTAGAGGAGCTATAAAACTGACCTTCCTTTGAGCTAGTTGAGAATCTGGAGCATTACATTCGTGGGTTCGATTAAACTCTCCAAATGGCTAGAAAAAGAGAGCTTTCATGTGAAACTCGACAGTCTATTCTTGTTCTTAGAAATGAAGGCTATTTTATGCGAGAAATTGCCAAGGAACTGAAGATTTCCTACAACGGTGTGTACTACTCCCTTCAGAGGAAAGCACAAACAGGCTCTAATCAGAATAGAAAGTGAAGTGGGAGGCCCCGCTGCACAACTGAGCAACAAGACAAGTACATTAGTCTCTAGTTTGAGAAATAAACGCCTCACAGGTCCTCAACTGGCAGCTTCATTAGATAGTATCCGCAAAACGCCAGTGTCAACGTCTACAGTGAAGAGGCGACTCCGTGATGCTGGCCTTCAGGGCAGAGTGGCAAAGAAAAAGCCATATCTGAGACTGGCTAATAAAAGGAAAAGATTAATCTGGGCAAAAGCACACAGACATTGGACAGAGGAAGATTGGAAAAAAGTGTTATGGACAGACGAATCAAAGTTTGAGGTGTTTGGCTCACACAGAAGAACATTTGTGAGACGCAGCACAACTGAAAAGTTGCTGGAAGAGTGCCTGACGCCATCTGTCAAGCATGGTGGAGGTAATGTGATGGTCTAGGGTTGCTTTGGTGCTGGTAAAGTGGGAGATTTGTACAAGGTAAAAGGGATTTTGGATAAGGAAGGCTATCACTCCATTTTGCAACGCCATGCCATACCCTGTGGACAGTGCTTGATTGGAGCCAATTTCATCCTACAACAGGACAATGACCCAAAGCACACCTCCAAATTATGCAAGAACTATTTAGGGAAGAAGCAGGCAGCTGGTATTCTATCTGTAATGGAGTGGCCAGAGCAGTCACCAGATCTCAACCCCATAGAGCTGTTGTGGGAGCAGCTTGACCGTATGGTACGCAAGAAGTGCCCATCAAGCCAATCCAACTTGTGGCAGGGGCTTCTGGAACATGGGGTGAAATTTCTCCCGATTACCTCAGCAAATTAACTGCTAGAATGCCAAAGGTCTGCAATGCTGTAATTGCTGCAAATGGAGCATTCTTTGACGAAAGCAAAGTTTGAAGGAGAAAATTATTATTTCAAATAATCATTATTTCTAACCTTGTCAATGTCTTGACTATATTTTCTAGTCATTTTGCAAATCATTTGATAAATATAAGTGTGAGTTTTCATGGAAAACACAAAATTGTCTGGGTGACCCCAAACTTTTGAACGGTAGTGTATGTAAACAAAATAAATGAAAAGTGAGTATTTTAGTGAGGCCTAACTAGTTTCTATAATATTAACTACTGTATAATGTAGATTGTTTCTGAGCAGTCTGACATTATATTTAAGAAACAACATAATAACCACTATGGAAGGCTCTGTTCACACTGGCATTTTTAGTTTTTGTTCTGCAGTTTTGTGCGCTATTCTTGCCAATTAAAAATACAAGTCAATGAGATCTGTCAGGATGTGTCGGGATCTGTTTAAAAAATAAAACCTTGCATAGATGTCATAGCTACGTTATGAACAGAAAACAGCACAGTTGTGAATAAATTTAGAAAGTTTTGTTTATTGTATATATATTTTTTAAATAACTAGTAGTGATATAATAAAAACTATACATTTGCTTAATATCGATAACTCATTTTATCAGATTACTTTCCTTGGCGTTATTTAGGTCAGATGCTACTTTGAAGACTATAATGAAAAATAGAAAACATTATTGTACATACCAATCATTTTGGTTTGTGGCATTTTTGGGATCTGTGGCATTTGTTTACAAAACCCATCATGCTTTGGGCATAGCTTTTTTTTTCTGGCGTTTTTCCTGCAGGCTTCCCTATGGGACTTCAACAATGCCAGAAAAAAACACATGTTCAAAATGTTACAAAATGAAAAAAAAAACATTCAAACAAACTGAAAGTTCATCAGCTCATCAGTTCATGCATGTGTCCAATAAACTTTCGGTGCACAGATAGTAGTCTGGTAACTTGGTGCACCAAAAGAAGAAAATCCAGCACTCCAACCAGAGGCCTAGCAATGGCCTCCTGGTCTGCCAAGTATGAAGGCCTACTAAATAGGCTGCCTATCAGTGTGAAACTGACAGGTATAATACACTGCAATACATACCTTAAGTATTGGAGTATATTATAACATAGATCAGACAGTTGGAACTTCAAGTCCCCTTAGTGGGACTAAAAAAAAGGAAGTGGAAAATAAATAAATAAAAGTTTCAAGTAATAAAATAAAAACTATGCCCTTTTTCCCTTATCAAGTGTTTTATTATTGAAAAAACTATACATAATTGGCATCGACACGTCCATAACGGTCTGAACTATACCAATATTATGATATTTATCTCATGCAGTGAATGCCGTAAAAAAACACATTGCCGGAATTGCTGTTTTCTTGGTCACCTTGCCTTCCAAAAATTGCAATAATAAGTGGTCAAAAAGTCGCATGTATTCAAAAATGGCACCAATAGAAACTACAGCTTATCTCACAAAAAACAAGCCCTCATACAGCTCAGTCGGAAAAAAAATAAAATTATTGTTCTCAGAACATGGTGATAGAAAAAATACATGCGTTTCACAAAAAGTTATTTTATTGTGCAAAAAGTTGTAAAATATTAAGAAGCTATAGAAATTTGTTATCGCCCGAAATCGTATTGACCCGAAGAATGAAGTTAATGTGTCATTTATTATGCACGGAGAATGCTGTATAAAATAAACCTAAAAACTATGCCAGAATTGCTGTTTTTTTGTCACCTTGCCTCACAAAAATATAGGATATAAAGTGATCAAAAAGTCACAACTACCCCAAAATGGTACCAATAAAAACGACAGCTTGTCCCACAAAAAACAAGCCCTTCCATAACTTTGTAGACGGAAAAGAAAAATGGTTATGGCTCTCAGAATATGGCCAACCAAATACATTATTTTTTTTAATTGTGTAAATGTAGTAAAACATATAAAAACTATGTACAGATTGGGTATAGCCATAATCGTACTGACCTGCAGAATAAAGTTAACATGTAATTTATACAGAACGGTGAATTACTGCATAAAAAACTATGCAGGAATTGCTTTTTTTTTTTATCACTTTGCCACCCAAAACATGTAATAAAAAGTGCTCAAAAATTAGCATGTATCCCAAAATGGTACCAATAAAAACTACAGCTCATCCCGCAAAATTATACTGTATGGTGCAGCTATGGGGCATTATACTGTGTGGGGCGGCTATGGGGGGCATTATAATGTGTGGGCAGCTATGGGGAGCATTACACTGTGTGGGGGCATTATACTGTGTTGGTTAGCTATGGGGCATTATACTGTGTGGGGTGGCTATGGGGGGCATTATACTGTGTGGGGGTAGCTATGGGAGCATTATACTGTGTGGGGGCAGCTATGGGGAGCATTATACGGTGTAGGCAGCTATGGAGGGGCATTATACTATGTGGGGACAGCTATGGGGTGCATTATACTGAGGGGGCATCCATGGGGGCTGTTGGGCAAGACGGCTGGGCGTAGGAACGCGCAGGGGCCTGCTGGAGTTGGGGAGGGGTAGGGGCACAAGCTGAATTCTTGCACCAGTGCCCATAAACCTTTAGCTACGCCCCTGCAATTGTGCAATATTTTCACATGACCATTGTCGAACCAGTTGAGACTGGCTATTTCAGCCAAATCCTATCTAATCTGTATAACCAACTTTAGGCTAATTCACACCAAATTTACATTTCATTTTTAAAATTGAATACTCCAGAAATAATAACTTAACATTGTTTATAACTTACACAATTGTTGACAGATGCTCTTTAATATACAACATGAGGCATACATTATTACTGTTCCACTTCTCCAAAATCTCAGCCTTATGTAGTCTTCCATGTGTGTATCTATGCAAACATATTACTGTGGCTTCTTATGCCAGGTTCCTATGGGTCGGATATGCTATAATTTCCACTGCGAAAAGAAGTGCTAGAAGAAAAAAAGTTCATACTTACCTGACCATAGTCATGGCGGAGATCCCTCCATTGAGGTGTAGTCTGGCCTCCGGGATGACGCTGCAGCCCATGTGACCGCTTCAGCCTGTGATTTGCTGCAGCAGTCACATGGAATGAAACGTCATCCCAGGAGGCCGGCGTGGAAGAAGAACAGAAGAAAGCGTTGTTATGACACCGCCCAGGTTCTAAGTATAAGCTTTTTCTTTTTCTGAGTTGCGATTTTTGTCGCTACACTTAGCTATTTGTTATAGGTTTTACATCCCCATTGAAATCAAAAGCAAAGAAAATCAGCATAAATTGACATGCTACGGATTTAAAATCTGCACAGCAGGTCAATTTATGAACGTTTTCGCTGCATTTTTTTCTGCAGCGTGAGCATGAGATTTTCTAAATCTCATTCACTTTGCTGCTACTTTAAATGCTGCAGAATTTCCGCACATAATTCCATTGCGAAACTTCTGCAACATCTACGCTACGTGGGAACCCGGCCTTACAAGGACTTTTTTATGTGAGCAAAATATGCAGTGCCAGCCCAAATCAGTTTATTTACTGTTTATTATTAAATTCTCATTTAAATGATATAATTGTCATCTAGATCTTATGAATTGCTATTATCCAGGCACACAAATGTAAAAGTCTACAACTATATTACTGCTGTCTGCATTGTGTCTGTTATATTTAACATATATAATGTGCTCTGATTGCATTGACTAACTATTATATATTATTAAAATCTAACATTCAGCATGGACTGTTTTAATTACAGTTGTTAGAAATCACGTACATTATGTAAAATAATACTAATAATAAAAATAATATTGATTACAATATAATCACTAAATATATGCTTACTGCCTGAAATAGCAAGAAATATTTGTACACAATTTACATATATATACATATATACATATACAAATATTTCTTGCTATTTCAGGCAGTAAGCATATATTTAGTGATTATATTGTAATCAATATTATTTTTATTATTAGTATTATTGTACATACTGTATGTGATTTATAACAACTGTGTAATTAAGACAGTCCATTCTGAATGTTAGATTTTAATAATATATAATAGTTAGTCAATGCAATCGGAGCACATATGCCAGTCTTACAATGCGCTAGACATCAGGTCTTAACACAGGGGGAAAAATGTCAAAAGCCGAATAAACGCGTTGTCGATATTAATCACCCTTAAATCAACACTGAGGGTCTGTAGGTGCTAGTAGAGATGTTAGTTATGGTCCAAGGCATGTTTTTTTTTACAGCAGTTTACTATGTCTGTTATCCTGTTAACTAAACATCATTTAGAGAAATCAAATTCTGCATCAATTTACTGTTAAAATAAACTGTTTACAAAAGCACTTTATTCACATGCTGTCAATTTCTATTACTCTGCAAATATAATGTGCATGTGACAGTTTACGCATTGTGTAAGTGTGAATATAAAAGATAAGAAATGGACAAGGTTTTTTTTTTAAAACAAAAACAAAAATAACTATGATAAAAGATTTGAAAAAAAATGCATATTTTAACAAGGAGATATTACGACACTTTACTCATTTTAATAGTATATGTTATTTCTCTATTAATTATATTGTATTAAATTTCTTAACTTAAAGTTTATGTAAATGTTATGCAAGATAGTAAAAGTAGCCATAAAATTTACACTGAGAACACAGATAAAAGGAAGAACTGCCTCTTCTGTTTCTAGTAGAGCTAAAATATTTTATTATACATTAAATACATTTCTAATTCCATAAAATGTATATAATATAAGTCACTTATATCCTAACAAATCACAACATCTGCTCCATACCAAAAAGTTTCACATCAATGCATAAGATTTTGGGAAAAGAACAGGATTCCTACAACTGATAACTTTTTACATGCATGAGGCTTTTTAAAATAAACACAGGCAGCTTTATCACGAGGGGAACAAGAAGGATTTTCTGTGCTTGTCAAAAAATAAATTCCTTGAAATAGCCGCAATTAATTTCAACAATATGGGGACAGGCATATGGTATCTATGTCTAGAACCGAAAAAATGATGGTCAACTATACCTACATTTAATGAACTGCTAGATTGTTTTAACACTCTATCAAAGAATAGAATGTAAGTTATGAAAAACCGATATAAAAAAATAACAATAATACTCAAACAGATGAGTTTTCCTGCATTTATATTGGAGTAAAATTAGTGGCTCAGCATATAGGGAATATTGAGCTTTCCATTTTTACCCTAAAATCATCAGAAGTAAACTACAAACCACACAAAAAAACATTTCTCTCTTCTTTCTCCATCTGACAAAGATCTATGAGTCAATGCAAAAAGTGTTCTAAAATAGTAGAAATACATTTTTTTCTATTGTCCAAAAAAATAAAAACAAAACCAATAACATATATGGGATTGCTTTACTAAACGTCTATACTAATTCAGTATATTGTGACTCACATGACATACTGCATGTGTTACTTTCCATTTGACATGAATAATGGGTATTGAAATAATTCTACTGCATTCTTTTGTCAATGACATCAAATAATTTGTATTTAATTGGCAAAGAAGTGAAGTGAAGGAGAAACTATCTTGGCAGTCTCATAGTGTAATTTCATCCAAGAAAAATAATCAGAGAAAACGATTTACTTTAGAAGAATGTAGTTTGTGGTAACCAAAAAGTGGATGGGCAAATGTTTAACTGAATACAATGTCTGTATTTTTTATTTCTAAATTTTATAAACAAACACCTTTAGAAATCATTATAATTACCATCATTTTTTTATTTGAAAATGTTGCATTTTAGATACAAGACATTAATGATTAATATATGATTCTTGTTACTCCCATGTTACAATATTACTTCCTTTTCAATATGCTCCCCATAATCTCTGATATTCTACACCCGAAAATGAACAGGTGTGCAATTCCTTCAAACTTTAAAGCTCTGGGCATTATCTGTTGCCAACAGAACATGTTTTAAGGTATTTATGTAGATGCATAATCTAGTCACTCAGTTGTACTAATCCAAGTGTATTGAAACAAGAGATATCCATAATCTGGTCTGTTTAACAGGCTCAAGCAGTTGAAGACTATTCATCAAAAACTTTTGGAAAAACTTTGCTTTATAAATAATTTGTCTTTTTCATGACCACCATGTCAAAATAAGAAATATAACTAATCAGTAAAAATACTAAAAGAAAATCTGCCTTTACATCCTAGAAACTGCTCTTCACATCCTAGAAGTTTAAACCTTGACCCTTTCCAAAAGGAACAAACTATTGCCATACTAATCATCCCAAACTGATCAGACAACTTCTGTGGCCGAATTCACATTTGGCCAATTATGTTATATGGGAGCATTTGAAATATGAAAATATTTTAATTGCTTACTCTAAAATGTATTTAAATGCTCTAAAGCAGGAGCAGTACATGTCTTGTCATTGATTAAGGCTCTGTTCACACTTGCTGTTTATAATGGAAACAATGACACACACCCAGATACGTCATACTACATACCCCATTGACTTACAATAGGGTCCATTGGGTCCTGCCGAGGAGTCCAAAGTTTTAAATTTGACTAATTCTAAGACAGAGGTTTAGAACAGAGCCATCAACACAACCTACAATACATTTAAGAAGTTATGAGTTGTATCCTTTAGGAATTCCATTATATTCTCATATGTTGGTGAGTCAAGATCCTACTTATGCCCCTAACAAAGAGGCCATAATGCTTTGTAGACTTCCTAAACCTCTTTGATGTTGTTTGGAGATTGGTGAGGATGGTAGAAGTGACTACAGAGGTATCGAACGAAGTCAATGGATGAGGAGTGGAGAAAAGATGTAAAAATGACCAGACTCAGGATGCTTATGTGGAGAAGTCTCTGTGTGACAGGAATGGTAAATTGCTCTGCTTTGAATTCAATGGCTTCTCCTCTGGTTTTCTTGTCTGGCTGTTCACAGCTATACCAGCCTTGCAGTAAGAAGCATTATCCTCCACAGGCTATTTGCCACTTCCATTCATCTCAACTTGTGCCTACCTAGCAGGACTCCATACAAATGTGTTCATTTGCAGAATTCAGTGACTCAACTTACTACTAAGTTACTACCATATGAAGAAGCAATGCTTTTATTCAGCCAATTTTGGATTTGCTTAAGAGCACCACTGCTCCTTGAACTGGTGAATCAAAAGTCTTAGCTTATTTTGATTACCATATTTTATGCCTTATTTGTACTCTTTTTTTTCTTCTCATATTTACATCTGAACTTAAATACATAATAAAAGAAACATAATGATATCCTTGGGCACAAAGTCTGATTAAACAGACAACCAAGAGTTGCAAGAAATACTTCTGTATTCTTCATTGCTAGTCATAATTATAAGTAAAATTTGCCCTGAAAAATTTTACCACTGTCAATATTACTGCTTTCTATATTTTCAAATTAGGTTTAATATACACAAATTGTTTGTATTCTACAGTGCTTTGGTTGTCTTCATGCCCATAACAAAGCTTTTCTAAAAAAAAAAATTGGCACATTAACTATGGCACTGGAACAAATGTCAGAAGTGCTTCTGTTCTTGAAACGTTTTTACTCAGTGTTTTTAGTTCAGTGACATAAAAATGGTCTCGTATGAGCTACTCAGTGTATTTCCCATAGAAATCAATGGGAAGTTGTTTGCAGGCATATTTCAAGTGTATTTTAAGCATAATACAAGCGTTTTATGGCCTGATATGCACATGAAAATATACGGTGTGAACGTAGACTTATTGTACGTTTGCATGCTTTGCTTTATTCACCATAATCTTCAATAAAATTAGTCTTACAAATACTTACTAAATAATATTTTTATAATAAACACCAAGGGATAGGCCCTAGGGGTAAAGAGGTCTACACGAAAATTAATTTATAGACAGCAAAAATTGACAGTGTTAACCCCTTAAAGACATGTCACGTACATGTAAGTGACAGTCATTAAGGTGACGGCTGTGTTATACAGCTGGCGAAATCAAAGATGACTTTAACACCTCAAATGCCTTTAAAAGGCATCTAAATTGTTGGGAACAGCGGGGTGCCCCCTCAAACACGCCATCGCGGCCCCCCTGTGACGGGATCGGCTGGTGACTATGGCTGTCATGGCAGCCTGGGGGCCTAATGAAGGCTCCCATGTCTGCCATCTTTGTACTCCTTTGAAGTCCTGCTTCTGGCAGGACTATCAGTATCACGATATACACGATATATATATTTCATGCAAGCGATCCAACAATCGCTGGTTCAAGTTCCCCGGGGGTACTAATATAAAAAAGTAGAAAACTGTTAAATGACATTTTTTATAATGTTCCAAAAAAAAATATTAAAAGATCAAAAAAATAATTTTCCGCATTTTATTTTTTCCCAGGCCTGCTCATAAATTATATTGGTATCCGTTTAATGTATACATCATGAACAGGGTCATGAATGTATATGACGTATGGGTCTAACGTTTACTGTTAAACTCTATGGTGACGGGTGCCACAGTTACAGCATTTGTCACAGCTTATGTTTAACGTATATGTCGGGAGCTTTTCCCAGACACAAAAAACGTGATGTGCACAGAGCCTTAGTTAGTCTTAGTGCCTATTTAATTAAGAAGGTTCATTATGCAATGCAAATGGTAAATTCTGCAGCAAACTTTAAGGTCAATTTTGCAATGGATTTTAAGGTGATTTCTGCCTCTGAAATTTTCCGCTGGGTACGAACATGGTCTAAACATTCACTTAAACCTCTCCCTAGCAGTTCATTCCTTCAGTCTGATTATTTGAGTATCAACCAAGTTATCTATTTGTCTATGACTAGATCAAGAATACAGAAGTTGTGTTCCTAAACGAACGATAATTTACCAGTTTATTTTATACTTGAATTCTTATTTATGCAGTGACACCTCCCCAGAAGACCACCCCTTTGAGAGGAGCCTCAACTAGACTGCATTTTTCTGTGACTGATTTTCCCCACCATTATATTTTATGACCCTCTATAGGCAGACCACTCCATAATTCAACAAAAGACCGTTTTTGTTAACACATTTTTCAGTGGGAACCCCTTTGAAAAGACCACAAATTGGACTTATATGTGCTGTATATCATCTAAACGCAGGTCTGTGCCACATCGCATCACTAGACCGGAGAGAACAGAAGAAGGAGACGCATGAGAGCAGAGTAGCTGCCAGCATCGTGGCCCATCATTGGAGGAGAAAGCGCATGAGTAAGAGCATTTTCAGTTCTACGGAGGGTCATAGGAAAGGAGGGAGGAGAAGCCAGGCTGTCAGAGAAGAGGAGGTTGTGGCACACGGCAAGCTGGACCTGCCTCCAGATAGACTTCCTGTCGGTGACAATGTGCATCGGGAACCGGGAGGTCAGCTGTCCCCAACTGCTAACACTCCACTGTTGCCGATCAGCATCTCAAAGCCGCTGATTACGGCAATTAACCCGTTAAATGCGGCGCTCGATTGCAATAGCCGCATTTAGGGGGTTTGTAGCACATCGGCAGCCCCAATGCAATTGTGGGGGCTGCTGATACTTGTGATGGCACCCGGAGGCCAGACATATGCAAAACATAAAAAACTATATAAATATAGTATCGCCGTAATCGTATCGACCCGCAAAATAAAGTAAAACTAATTTTTAGCGCATAATGAACGCCGTAAGAAATAAAGAATTGAAAACGCCAAAATCACTGTTTTTTGGTCACCAAAGCTCTAAATTTTGAAAATGCTTGAAAATGCCTTCAATAGGAAGGTGAAACGTTGTCTATATGTTGGGTGAATAAAAATGTTTGGATTTTTTATAACACTGGAGTGCTGCCTCTTTTTCTGGATTGTGAAAGCTCTAAATAAAATGTAATAAAAAGTTATCAAAAAGATGTATGTACCAAAAAATGGTACCAATAAAAAACTACAGCTCATCCCGCCAAAAATAAGCCCTCACACCGCTCAATAAAATAAAAAAAGTTATGGCTCTCAGAATGTGTTGATACAAAACAATTATTTTTTTTTCAACAAATAGTTTTTTCTTTGTAAAAGTAGTAAAATATAAAAAAATATATACATTTGTTATCACCATAATCACCATAATCGTATTGACCCGCAGAATAAAGTTAAGCTGTCGTTTTTACCGTACGCTGAAAGCGGTAAAAACTAAACCCAAGAAGCAATGGAGGAATCACAGTTTTTTCCAATTTCATCCCGCAAAGAATTTTATTTTCGGTTTCCCAATACGTTATATGGTACTTTAAATGGTGTCAATATAAACTACAACTCTTCCCGCAAAAAAATAAGCCCTCACACCGCTCTATTGATGGAAAAATAAAAAGTTATGGCGTTTGCAAGGCAGGGAGTGAAAAACTAAAATGGAAAAGCAAAAAAGGTTCAGTCCTGAAAAGGTTAATTAATTTCTATTAAAAAAAATCTATTATTACCACATGTGGGGTATTGTCATACTCGGGAGAGATTGCGTTACAAATTTAGGGTGACTTTTTCGTTTTTATCCCTTGTGAAAATGAAAAAATTCAACATTTTAGTGGACAAAACTGTTGATATTCATTTTCACAGACTAATTCTACTAAATTCTGCAAAAACTAGTGATTATTTTGTGTGGTATTATTATCTGTTTTACAAGCAGATACATTTATATTTAGAAAAATGCACATTTTTGCACATTTTCTCTAAAATTTGGTGTTTTTCACTAAAAATATTGAATTTATCGACCAAATTTTTCCACTATCATAAAGTACAATATGTCATGAGAAAGCAATCTCAGAATCGCTTGGATAGGTAAAAGCATTCCCAAGTTATTACCACATAAAGTGACTCAGATTTGAAAAAATTGGCTGTGCCACAAGGCCAAAACAGGCTGCGTCCTGAAGGGGTTAATGGGTAAAAAAAATAAGTTTGATGAAATCTATTATAGCACAGATGTCATTATAATACTATTTTTCTTTTAGTTTAGAGCCATGCATTTTCATGGGTATAATCATATGTCAAATTATATTTTGTGAATCATCAATAATGCTATTTTATTAACATATTTCATTACCCAATATGCTCACTAATAATTGTATAATTATATGTATTAAATCAAATAGAAAATATTTACAAAGTAAATCAATAAAATAGAATTCTACTGTACTAGAAAGATTGTAAGATAGGGGATTTTTAGTAATCTTCTACATGTAAATATATTGTTGACTTACTCTGCAGCAAGATCCCCTGTTGTTTGTGCAATGTTGTTTATGTGTTCCATATTCTCATTCTCAGCTTTTGGTGGGTTCTTAAATTTTTACTATAGGATGATGAATAATAATATGATATCTCTTTAGGGATTTCAAAGCTGTTTGAAGAAATAAATAATCCACAGCTTTGAACTAAAATGACTTTGAACTTCATCCTCACTTTTGCAAAGAGTGGATCAAAGAAAAATTAGCTTGCACAGTAGGGACAAAAAGCGAAAAGGACAATTCATAACAAAGAAAGAAATTAGCAACACAATTAGGTTCTATAAATGACAATGCAATTGGCAAAATGTCATTTGTACTGCACAGGATAATTTGATTAGAGGAGAACTGTAGTATGAAACGTTTCTCCAGAAAAAAGCAAATGATGATTGATAGACAAACCTAGCTAATACCAGCTATGCCTAGAAAATCAAAGATCATGTGTTTTAAACAATTTTAGCACTATATTGTTTTGTTTAACCCCTTAACGACGCAGCCTAGTTTGGGCCTTAAGGCTCAGAGGCAATTTTTTCAAATCTGACATTTTTCACTTTATGTGGTAATAACTTCGGAATGCTTTGACCTATCCAAGCGACGCTGAGATTTTTTTTCTTGTGACACATTGGGCTTTATGTTAGCAGTATAATTTGGTCAATACATTGGCTGTTTATTTGTGAAAAATTTAGAGAACATTTTGAAAAATTTGCATATTTTTTATTTAAATGTATCTGCTTGTAAGGCAGATGATTATACCACTCAAAATAGTCACCAATTAAAAATTTTCATGTATACTTTAGATTGGCATCATTTTTTGAACATTATTTTATTTTTCTTGGACATTATAAGGCTTAGAACATAGACAGCAATTTCTCATATTTTTAAGAACATTTCAAAAGCCTTTTTTTTAGCTACCAGTTCAGATCTGAAGTGGCTTTGAGGGGCCTATGTATTATAAACCCCCCATAAAACACCCCATTTTAAAAACTACACCCCTCAAAGTATTAAAAACAATATATAGAAAGTCTCTTAACCCTTTAAGCGTTTCACAGGCATTAAAGTAAAGTGGAGGTGACATTTGCAAATTTAATTTTTCTTGCAGAAATTCAATTTTAATCAATTTTGTTCTGTAACACAGAAGGTTTTACCAGAAAAACACCACTAAATATGTAGTGTCCAGATTCTGCAGTTTTTAGAAATGTTCCACATGTGACTCTAGTGTGCTACTGGACTAAAACACAAGCCCCAGAAGCAAAGAAGCACCTAGTGCATTTTGGGGCCTGTTTTTTATTTGAGTATATTTTAAGCACCATGCTAGGTTTTGTGGTGTCAAAATAGTAGAAATCCCCCAAAACTGACCCTGTTATGGAAACTAAACCTCTCAAGGAATTCATTTATGGGTGTTGTGACCAGTTAGACCTCACAGATTTTTCACAGAACTTATTTGAATTGGGCTGTGAATTTAAAAAAAACTAAATTTTTTTCCAATAATATATAGTTTTGGCTCAAAATTTCTTATTTTCACAAGGAATAAAATAACCCATTTTGTTGCCCAATTTGTCCTAAGTGCAGCAATACCCCATTTGTGGTGATAAACTGCCATTTAGGACCATGCGAGGGCTCAGAAGGAAAGGAGCGCTGTTTGTTCGTTGGAGTCCAGATTTTAGTCGTTTAGCCATTTAGTTCTCCTCATGAGGCGTGTTTATGAGATGATCTGGGATATCTTAAATATATGTGTTCAGCCAATTAAATCAAAGAGACCTAATAGACAAATTACATAGGCCAATAAATAGAGAGGGACTACGTCCTGTGTATGTGTCCACGTGTTCATAGAAAGCCGTAGCAACATTAGAGTGCATCCGGCGGAAGTGGGGCTCCATAGTATAGAGCAGTGCACAGTGATAAAAGTCGTTGCGCATGTCCTGTCGGCCATTTTGAAGGAGACAGACGGAACAGTCATATATCAGGTAGCGGGATGGCAATAGAATATAAATAAATAGAATACGGGACCCGCATGTGTATTACTAAGTATCATTGTAAATTTGTATATGGGTATATATTGTTTTTTATTAGAATACATTTTAGATACTATGCTAGGTTTGAAGAGGTCTTGTGGTGCCAAAATAGTAGAAATCCCCTAAAACTGACCCTGTTTTGGAAACTAAACCCCTCATGGAATTCATTTATGGGTGTTGTGACCTTTTAGACCTCACAGTTTTTTTCACAGAACTTATTTGATTTGGGCTGTGAATGAAAAAAATAAATACTGTAATTTTTTCCAATAATATGTCATTTTGGCTCAAAAATTCTTATTTTCACCAGAAAAAAAAATAATAGATTTTGTTGCCCAATTTGCCCTGAGTGCGGAAATACCCCATTTGTTGTGATAAACTGCTGTTTGGGCCCATGGGAGGGCTCAGAAGGAAAGAAACCCCTATCAAACACCCCATTTTTGAAACTAGAACCCTTAAAGTATTCAAAACAGCATTTAGAAAGTTTATTAACCCTTTAGGTGTTACACAGGAATTTAACGCAAAGCAGACGTAAAATTTACATACAAGAAAATCCTTTTCATTCCATTTTTTTTTTGTAAAACAGAAGGTTTTACCAGAGAAACGCAACTCAATACTTATTGCCCAGATTCTTCAGTTTTGAGAAATATCCCACATGTGGCCCTAGTGTGCTAATGGACTGAAGTACCGGCCTCCGAAGCAAAGCAGCACCTTGTGGATTTGCAGGCCTCCTTTTTATCAGGCACCATGTCCGGTTTGAAGAGGTCTTGTGGTGCCAAAACAGTGGAAACCCCCAAAAAGTGACCCTATTTGGCAAAACTACACCCCTCAAGGAACTTATCGAGGGGTATAGTGGGCATTTAGATCCCACTGTTTTTTACTGCATTTTCTTGAATTAGGCCGTGCAATTGAAACTCAAATTTTTCCGATAAAAGGTACGAATTTTTAATTTTGACAAGGAATAAAGGAGAACCAACATTTGTAAAGCAATTTCTCCCAATTACGGCAATACCCCATATGTGGTCATAAACTGCTGGTTGGACTAACGGCAGAGCTCAGAAGTTAAGGAGCGCTATTTGGCATGTAGATTTTGCTGGATTGGTTTCTGGGCGCCATGTGCAGAGCTTCTGAGGTACCAGTACAGGGGAAACCCCTTAAAAGTGACCCCATATTGGAAACTGGACCCCTTGAGGAATACATTGTAGTTTTCATGGGGTGCATGCGACTTTTTGATCAATTTTTATTCTATTTTTAAGAAGCGTGGTAACTAAAAAACAGCAATTCTACCATTGTTTTTTATTCCATTTTTTTTACAGCGCTTACCGTGCGCTATAAATGACATATTCACTTTATTTTGTGGGTCGATACGATTACGGCAATACCATATGTTTATAGTTTTTTTTATGTCTTATGGTGTTTGCACAATAAAATACTTTTTATAAAAGATCATTTACTTTTTGTGTTGCCATATTCTAAGAGCCATAACTTTTTTATTTTTCCATCAAGAAAGCCGTGTGGGGACTTGTTTTTTGAATAACGAATTTTAGTTTCGATCAGAAGCATTTTTAGGTACATGCAACTTTTTGATCTGTTTTTATTCCATTATTTGGGAGGTGAAGTGACCAAAAAATTGTGATTTTGGTATGGTTTATTACTATTTTCTTTTCTGGCGTTCACCGTGCGGGATAAATATCAAAATACTTTTGTAGTTCAGGCCGTTACGGACGTGGCGATACCAAATATGTATAGTTTATTTGTTTATTTTTATTAATAATAAAGGACTGATAAGGGAAAAAGGGGGATTTTTACTTTTATTACTTTTAAAACTTTTATTTTCTTCTTTTTACACAACTTTTTTTTACTTTTTTACACTGTCCCACTAGGGGACTTGAGGACAGGAGGCCCTAATCGCTATTCTAATACACTGCACTACATGCGTAGTGCAGTGTATTAAAGCTGTCAGTTACTCACTGACAACAAGCATAGTGGGTCCTGACTTTGAGGAATGAAGATTTGACTCCTTTCAAACGAAGATATGACTCTTTTATGCTCATTAGCATGCAGTGCAGGAACACTAAAAAAACTGAATATTAAAGGTACAGAGCCGACTTAGAAGATAATTATGGGTTACATAAAAATGATTTTTCACCCACTACCACCAGGTATTGCTGGTTTAATAGGTGAAATGCTGGCGACAGGTTCCTTTTAATAGCAGCCCAAGTTCTGGGCCTAATTCTGGGAGCACCACTGCCGATCAATGTTCTACATACAAATTACCAGTTTACTACCATGAATTTAAGGACAGAGAAGTGAGAATTAGTAAAGAACAACTTCTGCCTTATTCCTAGAATCTCTGTCATTGACAACAATTCTTTGTGGTCCTGACGTTTAAGATCATCATATAAAGGAGACGTTTTAGAATGAAGCCATTTAATTGTTGTGGCAATGAGTTGTATTTGTGGTCATAAATGCAGTAAGATCAAAAGCTATTCAATGTGGCAAAAATTCAACAAGGGGGGGGGGAGCAAATATGTTTGAGTGCACTGTGAATTGTAGTTGTCTTACCTTTTTTATAAAATTGTTGGTTAATAAACTTATGCTAATTAAATATTATGTTTCTGGTCATAGTCTAGAGTAAAAAAAAAAAGAACAGTTTTGTTTTATGTTTATACTGTCAATTTAGCAAGCCCATATTTTTCTTTGTCGCAAAATACCAAGCCCACCATAAAACTGAGCTGAATGAGGACAGATGTAAGTTACTGTATGAAATAGAGACTCAACAGTGACATCTTCTCACTATTTCACATACAGTATGTGGTCATACATTATGTACTGCTATCTCTACATTATACATTTTTCCACAAAGAGATGTGCACCTAGATGGCCTCTGTTTGGACTATGATTTAAAGCTTACAAAACTTGAAGCATCTGCATCGATTACTAATAAAATGTGCTCTAATTGTTATCTACATCACAACTATAGATAACACACATACAGTCATATTGTTCATGTGTTTTATTTAGCACATTGAGTACATCATTGAAGGAACAGTAATATACACATAATTTGTAACACTGTAACAACAAGTAATTGATGAAAAAATAGTAAATAAATATATATATATATATATATATATATATATGATATACATATATAAGTATGTGAACCTGAAAATGGCACTGATAGAAAGTACAACTAGTCCCACAAAAAACAAGGCCTCATACAATAACATCAACCTAATAACAGAAATGTTATGACTGCCAGAATGTTTAGAGGCGAGAACAAAAAAAAATATTTTGGTTCTTATACAGGTTTTTTGAGCAATACCTATTAGTGGCCACTCTTTATGAGCCAGAATGGAGAACCACTCTGGCAGACACTAGCCATCCATGTATTACATGGAATATTGATTTGAATGACTGCCATGTAATACTACTTTTCCCCTGCAGTGGCTACTGCAGCGGGAATATCTGGCTGGCCAAGCCTACCCTTGGCAAAATCAGCTGTTTGTCGGGGGTGTCAACCCAATTAAGGCCAAAAATGACTTCAAGGGGTTAATTATATAAACTGTAAAAAAAAAAAAGAAAGGGCTTGTGGTTACAACTACATTAATATCTACATTTTCTGTGGCTTGGGAAAGGGTAAATGTATGTGAACATTGATAAGGATGGCGATTTTGAACAGCACAAGTTTTCCATGACAACATTATACCTGACAAAAAGAGAAATATTGGCATCAGAATTTTGCAGTAGTGCAGCAACGGAATTATTATTGTTTTTTTATATTATATATATATATATATATATATATATATATAACTTATATATACAATTATAAGTTAAATACAATTATCAAACTGCACTGCTATGGTAATGGTAATGGAAAATGTGCACAGATTTTAATTCAATTTTGGGTTGGATCACTCTGGTCATGTTCAGGCTCAGTATTTAATACGTGGTAAAGTACATTCTTTGCAAAGAAGAAAACATTTAAGTGGGAAGGCAGACATGAAAATGGGATAGAGACCAGATGGTGAAACAGAGGAAAGTTAGAATTGTTTTGAGGGGGTGGGATAGACGTCCCAAAGGATGAGAACTCCAGTACAATACAGAATCCAACTGTGTGGCTTATTTTCCTTTTCTAAACAGAATAGAAATCCTGCTGAGCGAGGGCAAAGAATAAGTATGGTTGACATGTCTGCTAGGAAAAACATTCCCTTGATTGATTCAATTTAGACATTTTTCATATGTATTAAAGTATACTGCTATCACATATGAAAGTGTAATTATATATATATATATATATATATATATATATATCAAGCAGCCATAACATTTAAACCACCTGCCTACTATTGTGTAGATCCCCCTTCTGCTGCTAAAACAGCTCTGACCCATCGAGGCATGGATTCCACAAGACCTCTGAATTTGTCCTGCGGTATCTGGCTGCAAAATGTTAGAGCCTCCATGGATTGGACTTGTTTTTCCAGCACATCCCACCGATGCTCGATCAGATTAAGATCTGAGTATTTGGAGGCTGTCAAGTCCTTGAACGCTTTGTCATGTTCCTCAAACCATTCCGGAACAAATTTTGCAGTGTGGCAGGGTGCATTATCCTGCTGAAAGAGAATACCATTGCCATGATGATTGCATCAATGAACCTTGGGCACTCATGACTTTTTTGCCAGTTTACTGGTTGTCCTTCCTTGGCCACTTTTGGTAAGTACTAACAATTGCAAATCGGGAATACTCCACAAGAACTGCAGTTTTGGATATGGTCTGACACAGTCGTCTGGTCATCACAATTTTGAAGTTACACACAGTATTTATCTTTATTTGATATAAACTTTTGCCATGTACAATACTTCGTTATCAGTAAGAGGAGTTTGTGGTCCTTACTCTGTTATTTTCAGTACTATTATGATTTTGTCTCAGATAAAGTCTCGCTAAAATAATGACTGTCTCTACCATGATTAGCCAAACATGCATACAAATTCCTTTTCTATTGTGATCACTGCAAAAAAGGATTTCAGTAGAACACATAAAACAAATTCAAATCGCTTATTTAATTGCACATCTATTAGAACCGAATGTAGCATCGGACTGAGATTCCTTGGGTTCACTACAGGAAAAGTTTCTGAGGGTCCCCCCATCTATTCAGAATATATATACATCCACTCTTTATAGCATTGTAAACGTCATTGTTTTCATTCCACACAGGACTTATCGTCAATAAGGTCTTAAAGGTTATAGGGTCAGACATGGACCCTAGTGGAAAGCAATTGGCTTCAAAGACAGCTAAAAATAGGGTTATCTTCTGTTTAATCTTTAGGGTACTGTTGTATTAGGGTCCCATTTTTAAACCAGAGCCTGGAACCATCAAAGGTCCCTCAAGTATTCTGGTGGACCAGTCTAACCCCGACTAAAATACTATTTAAAAAAATAATTTAACTAACTGTATATAAGCTGCCCCACTGAAACACCTCGATTTAGGTGAAGTTTCCAGTAATATACAAACCCGCTTAGATTGTAAACTCTGGCAGGCAGGACCCTCTATTCTTCTGTATCAGTCTGTAATTCAGTTAGCGCATGTTTATTGTACTTGTTTTTTATATGTTATCTTTTTAAATGTCTCTGTATTTCATGCATATGTACAGCACCCTGGAAGTTAATAACGCTTTTAATTGCTGAAAGCAGAGGACAAATTATGATAGAGGGTGCAGCAATGTTTGCAGGACTCACCTGGACCCTACTACTCAGGATTATATTTAGTGTGTACATGTGCAGTTTGAATTCAGAGTTTTCATGTCTTTGGAGGAATTTTCCTTTAACCCCTTAATGACCGGGTCTGAAAAGGCCCTAATGACAAGCTAAATTTTTCCGTTTTTGCCTCTCTGAAATTGTCATTTGAAATTGTAAATTTAAATTGTAATTTGTTTCTGCGTGGTTTAGGAGTAGAAAAAATTCACTGTGTGAATATAGGAAAAATCGATTCTTGGCATAGTTTTTATGTTTATTTTTTTTCCTGTTCACATTTCACGCTAAATAACCGTTCAATTAATTCTTCAGGTTATTATGGTCATGTTGATATGTGTCGTTTTTTTTGTTTTTATGTAAAGTAGGGGCAATAAAATATATTTTATTAAAAATAATGACATATTTTGGGACATCTTTTTATTTATTTATTTTAGTTGTTACATTTTTTTACAACTTTATTTTTTAACTTATAATGTATTAGCATACTCTTGTATGCTAATACACTACACTGTGTCACTTTGGCACAGGCTTCTGTTAGGGCAGCACATCGTGTGCCCTAACAGCAGGTAAACTAAACAGACTGCCCAGGGGTCCTTTCTAAATCCCCAGGGATGACTGCAGAGGGATTCCCCGATCTTCAATCGCATCACTGGGTTTCCAGTGATGCAATCAAAGAGGTGAGATCTCTTTGATCATGCCTCGGTCACGGACCACGGTGATCAAAGGGTAAAACAGCTGGGGTCGGAATGATTTCCGATCCCAGCTGTGTTCAGCAGGCTGCTCTAAGTCCAGGAGCTGTTAGTTACAGCTCCTGCTTAGAGGATGAGCGCTCACAGCAGCGCTCATCAGTCTCTTCTACAGCAACGCCAAAAGACTTCGCTGTAGACGAAGCACCTGCACAGCCTGCTGTCAAAATACGGTGGGCAGTTGCTAAGGGGTTAAACATCTAAACATTTATTTTGATGGCTAGATGATATTTCATTAATAAGTAAAGGAAACTGTGTATTTATTTACAGTAGGGACTTTATCTGGCTACCTACTCAGCACATCTTGTATACACATGTATGATTAAGCTGTAAAATACATAACACGTAATGCCTGTTGAGCTGAGGGTCAATAACCATGAAAACAAGTCTGTATCTGCATATAATATAGCATTTTACCCACTACAGGTTGTCCCTGGAGAGAAAAAATATTCTCTTGGAAACTTGGGAAGAGAAGTGGCAAATTAAGTTTAAAGTGATTGTCCGATGTATATTTTTATATTTTCAATCATTATGCACACCGCCTGAACAAACTTCTAATTGACTCACATTTCCAAAAGTTCCTCTGTTCTCGGGTCTGCCTGCTCCTCGCGTGCATTATGACATCAAGTTTTCTGCATCCTCTAGTGGCGGTATACTAATCACATGGTCTAGTAGCCGATAATCCTAGCCCGGTATTCGGTATATCACTAGTGATGTTTCATTTGTTGGGCATTTTCTTCACAGCGGTACCTGCACATGGGCACTTCCAATCTGCTTCTATGGTGATCCTGTTCACTGAGACCCATGATTGGCTGCAGTGGTCACGTGGCTATACGGGCACGTCCTCGCTGCAGCCTTGTCAAGAAACAGCAGCGGGGAGCTCCAGAGCAGGTACGCTGGAACGCTGGGGGATCTGTTAGATGAGTAATGCTTTGCATATATTGCATTCCCCTCCTTAAAACCTTTTTTCTTTATTAACTCGGAAAACTCCTTTAAGACTGATAAATGTAAAGTTATGCACTTGTGAAGGGAAAATACATGCCACCGTTACATAATAAATTGGAAAACACTGAGTAAAACTGACATGGAAAAGTAAAAGGGAATGTGTCGCGAATGAAACCTTTTTTTTTTTAAGTGTCGTTACTTATTTCTATTATATTTTTTACGTTTTTCGCTGTATTTTTTTTTTTTTCTTCCATATGGTGGAAAGTATTAAAAATTAAATTTGACATGTTTTCCTATGTTGGCCACCAGGGGGAGCACTTCCCAAAATTACAGCAAGGTGAATAAGGCAAAGCAACCTGACTCACAGCTGCTGTAAATGTGGGAGGGAATCTCACCCCCCCCCCTCCCACAAGCCAGGAAAAGGTGTCTTCAAATTGCTAAGCAGTGTCCGGCAGCCATTTTGGGTGTGATTCTGCAGCTGGCAGAAGTTATAGAACACCAAAAGGCTAAGGGTATGTTCACACGCTTACTAAACAAAGGGAAACCAGCTCCTGATTTTCAGCCATTTTTTAATCAAACTCGCGTTTTTTAACGGACGTTTTTGGAGCTTTTCTGTAAAGTCAATGAAAAATGGCTCCAAAAACGTCTCAAGAAGTGATGTGCACTTCATTTTGCTCGGGCGTCTTTTTACGTACCGTTTTTGGAAAACTACCACGTAAAAAACACCCTGTCGGAACAGAACGCCGTATTTCCCATTGAAACCAATGGGCAGATGCTTGTAGGCGTTCTGCTTTACGATTTTTCAGCTGAAAACATTGTGTGTGAACATACCCTTAGAATGATGAAAGTGAAGTGAATGACTTTTCAGTTGACCGGTTCACACCCCGTGTATTTGACACATTTTTTTTTTGCACATTTTACGTGCAAAATACCACATAAAAAAACGCTTAATTAGACTTGATTTTGCGTGTTTGGGGGGATTTGTGTGTGTGGGGGGGGTGCTCGCCGCTGATTCTTCAAAACAGCTGATAAGCGGCTATGAAGTATCAGCGGCGCCCGTGCACACTCCGCTCTGCCACACACACACACACACACGGGAAAAGTCTTAAAGGGGTCGTCCAGGAAAACATGGCGCCGCACCTGTCAGGTCGTGTGTGGTATTACAGCTCTGTCCTATTCACTTCAATGGAGGTGAACTGCAATACCAGACACAACCTGAGGACAGGTGCGGCGCTGTGTCTCCAATCCGGACACCCCTTTTGTCCTGAGATGACCGGACGGGGGAGGCGGGTGTCAGAGCCACCCACCGCCATCATTGCAGACAGAACCATACAACTATGGCATGAGGGTAGGGCTTGTCCTGAGTGCACTGTCTCTTGTTATGGACAGATTAACGCTGGGTTTACACGACCTATTTTCAGGCGTAAACGAGGCGTATTATGCCTCGATTTACGCCTGAAAATACGGCTCCAATACGTCGGCAAACATCTGCCTATTCATTTGAATGGGTTTGCCGATGTACTGTGCCGACGACCTGTCATTTTACGCGTCGCTGTCAAAAGACGACGCATAAAATGACTGCCTCGTCAAAGAAGTGCAGGACACTTCTTGGGACGTAATTTGAGACGTTTTTCATTGAATTCAATGAAGAACAGCTCAAAATTACGGCCGTAATTGACGCCTCGCAAAATGCGAGTACGAGCAATAATGTCTGAAATGCAGGAGCTGTTTTCTCCTGAAAACAGCTCCGTAATTTCAGACGTAATGGTCGTTATCGTGTGCACATACCCTTATAGTCACATGAACCCCGTCTGCATCAGATCCGGTAACCAAGGTCCGATCACATGACAGAGGGGGATCACCAAAAACCCTGTGCACCCTCAGTCCGTCCATCCAGCCCTTTCCTGGTTATATCTACTTCTGGGAAAGCTGGGTGACCACCATTACCCCTCCTACTGGAGTGTTTGGGGATGTGACTAATGAACCTCTCATGGCGGATTTACACGAACGTGTGCGTTTTGCGCATGCAAAGACCGCAGCGTTTTGCGTGCGCAAAAGGCACGTGCCAGCTCCATGTATCATGTTCATATGGATGCGCGGCTGCGTGCTTTTCACGCAGTCGCCATCATTATGACACTCCGTTTGGATGTTTGTAAACATAAAAGCACGTGGTGCTTTTCTGTTTACATTCATTCTTTTACTGCTGTTGCGCGAATAATGCGCGTCCCACGGAAGTGCTTCCGTGTGGTGCGCGTGATTTTCACGCACCCATTGACTTAAATGGGTGCATGATGCGCGAAAAACGCTCAAATATAGAACATGTTGTGAGTTTTACGCAGCGGACTCACGCTGCGCAAACCTCACGGACTGTCTGCACGGCCCCATAGACTTGCATAGGTCCATGCGACCCGCGTTAAAACCACGCGGGTTGCACGGACGTATAACATGTTCATGTAAATCCGCCCTCAGTCTCAGCACAACTAGCGAGATTCAGGGGTCTGGGAAAGCTGGGTGACCACCATTACCCCTCCTACTGGAGTGTGTTTGGGGATGTGACTAATGAACCTCTCACACTCCAGTAGGAAGGGTAATGGTGGTCACCCAGCTTTCCCAGATCCCTGAACGGTAAATCTCTCTAGTTGTACTAAGACTGTTTGGGAACGTGACTAATGAACCTCTCAGTCTCAGCACAACAAGAGAGATTTATCGTTCAAGGGTCTGGGAAAGCTGGGTACCACACTAACAGCGGGCATATTGTTTATCACCCAGCTTTCCTAGGACAGTTACATCATGTGTCCTTTATACAGAGTCTCCTGCACGACTACAGGGGGGCCCGTCAGGGGGGGGGGGGTCCGTCGGGGGGTGCAAATCGGGGGGGCCCGTCGTGTGGGGGGGCCAGTCGGGGGGGGCCGTCGGAGGTCACGAGAGCGGCGGTCTGTGAGAGAGAGAGAGAGAGAGAGAGAGAGGGACAGACAGAGACACACACCTTACCTGCAGTGCAGCTGGTCTTCATGATGGCGCCTGCTATCTCCCTGCAAACAGATGTATTTTCTCTAACATAATTTTGGTACTAAACATATGTGGTACAGTATACACTCCCTTGTAATGCTTAGAAGTTGTTTTGATTTTAATCTGTCAAAATTTTCAGCAAGAACGAAAATTTATGTCTTTCTTTTCAAGTTAAATAAAATTAGTGTGTGTGTGTTGGGGGAGAGGGGCGCCGGATTACTTACAATAGTAGGCACAGCAGGACAAAACACTCAAATATGTGAAAGTTAGAAAAAGGACTTTTCTATTTCTTATCTATTGTATCAGTTTATAAATAGATATGTAGATGATAGATAGATAGATAGATAGATAGATAGATAGATAGATAGATAGATAGATAGATAGATAGATAGATAGATAGATAGATAGATAGATAGATAGGCAGATAGAAATGCTTTAATTAAGCCCTTTCACTGAAAATATATAATTGTTTATTTTAAATTATATATTTCACGTGTTTGCCATCTAGTTGAATATTTTTCTTTTTCACCAATCCACAAATATTTGGACATCCAACTGGTGGCTCTTCTAGGACTAGATAGTCTGCTCAATGAATAGCTAGATAGCCCTATCGATTCACTATAACTTTCCGATTATTGATCACTACTATTTTTAATATGTGGGGAGGACAGTGTAACAGTGTTATTAAAAATATGCACAACATTTTAGTATTTTTCAAATTGCAATAATACTGATGATTTTTCAACCAGATTGAGTGGAGACCTAGGCATCTTGCAAACTACCGACATTGGTCCCTGTTTACAACCCTTATTGTTTGTTAGCAACATTAGATAACGTGTAATAGCAAGTATTGCATATATTAATATGTATTTTATTAACTGTTGTTCTGGCTTTATACAAATACTAGTTTAGAGTGTATATATTTCCAATTTTCCAATTCCATAACTGTAGTTAATAGTGTACAGCTTCAGTATATAAGATAAAAGTTAATTATTATACTATGTCATATAATAATGTGTGCTGACTTTTAAGCAGATTATACAATTGTGTAATTATATGTATTACTGAAAATAAAGTAATGGCTGGAGCTTTATATAAACCTCTCTTAATTGATAATGACTAAATAGCACATTTATGGAAAACCAGGACATATCATATGATGTTCAGTTAGCTTATATGTGAAAGTTTATACAAATCCTTAATCCTGTCTGCAAGAAAAGGTCACCAGGACCCTGGCGGGTCATCTCCTTTTAACATACCATTTCACCCTCCTAAAATGTAATTCTTCTATCAACACTTCCTAAACAGGAGCTCTTGTACTGCCTACACATCCATCACCTCACCAGTTATACAGTGCCCCTGTACTCATGCTCTAATGTTCCTTCCTGTTTTATTTATGGTCTCTTTACTCATCCTGTGCTATTCCATCATAACTAGCTAATCCCTACCACCTACCCTGTTAACAGAGGTAAACAGCTGAAGCTATGGAACATATGGCATTGAAGCACTGTAAAGAACACCTGCAAAGTCACCCCACTAAAGTTTAGCCATAGTAAATGTTATTTTGTGTTTATTTTCCAAGTCATAAATTCAAGATGAAAATGTAATACATGTGCAACTTGGCACATCTGTTGTAAGTTGACGTCCAACTGTGTCCCTGTAGATTCAAGAAAATTTTGTTAAATTGTTTTAAAAATAGAGATAGAGAATATCTTGTACTGAGTTTAGGAGACAAGCAATGTTTTATATAATTTGCAGGAGATTAAACGACGTTAAAATTGATGATAAATGCAATGAGTAATTTTCAAATACAATTATAGATTTATGTAAGAGCTGTATCAAGTAAGGATTAGTGAGTCAAGTGTTTTACAACAAATTTTCAAACTCTAACTAGCAAACCGTTTGTGACCATCCCTCATTTTCTGAAAGTCCAACCTTTTTGAAGACACCGAGTTCTGTTATTCTAGGGCATCGAGCACATATGGGGCCATGTATACCATTTTATTAAAATAAAATCCAACACGCTGCAACTAATGCTATTTATTGGACTGAGTTCTCCCTTAGAAGAACTGATTTCAGTGCTCGATCTCTGAAACATAACCTTGCATCAAACTAAACAGCTCACATGACGGTGCGCAATACAGTTCTATATTGCATTACGGGTCAAAACGCACACGCTCATGTTCATTAGGTCTAAATGCATGGAGCATATGTCATGCTATGCTTTTACTGTATAAATTATTATTATTATTGGTTATTTCTGTAGCGTTTTACATAGCATAGTAGGGTAACATATTGTAACAAATGCAAAAGTTAAGCACGTGTTTATGAGATACATCCTTACTGCCAGCCAACATCAGAAAATGTATTTGTTCTGTTACTAACTCATTGTTAAGGATTCTATCATGACTGGGTCTGTTCCACATGACTGGTGCATAGGAAATGTGGTCCCCATATTCAAAAAGGGGTCAAAAAGTGAGCCCGGAAACTATAGACCTGTAAGTTTAACCTCCATTGTGGGTAAAATATTTGAGGGTTTTCTAAGAGATGCTATTCTCGAGTATCTCAATGTAAATAAACTGCGCCGCATCAGTATGGGTTTATGAGGGGTCGGTCCTATCAAACCAATCTAATCAGCTTCTTTGAAGCTGTAAGTTCTAGACTGGACCTGGGTAAGGCTATGGATATGGTGTATTTAGACACTTTTCAAAGGCGTTTGATATTGCGCCGCATAAAAGGTTGGTATATAAAATGAAAATGCTGGGGCTGGGGGAAAATATGTGTAATTGGGTCAACCACATTGGCTCAGTGACAGAAAAAAGAGGGTGGTTATTAATGGTACATCCTCAGAGTGGGTCACGGTTACCAGTGGGGTTCCACAGGGGTCAGTATTGTGCCCTCTTCTTTTTAATATGTTTATAAATTACCTTGTAGAGGGTTTACAGAGTATCATTTCAGTATTTGCAGATGATACTAAGTGCTGTAAAGTAATCAACACAGAGGAGGATAACATAATAATACAGAGGGATATGGGGATGTTTGAGGTTTGGGCAGAGAAATGGCAAATTAAGTTTAATGTGGATAAATCTAAGGTTATGCACTTGGGCCAAAGAAACAGATTTTACAATTATGCATTAAATGGTAAAACACTGGGTAAAACAACTGCTGAAAATATTTGGGGATATCGGTGTACAGTACATTTAACTTTAGCAACCAGTGCCAGGCAGCTGCTGCCAAGGCAAATAAAAAAATCGGATGCATCAAAAGAGGCATAGATGCTCGTGACAAGAACATAGTTTTGCCTCTATGGAAATCACTCATCAGACCACATATGGAATATTGTGTACAATTTTGGGCACCTGTGTATAAGAAGGACATGGCTGAACTAGAACGGGTGCAAAGAAGTGCTGCCAAGGTAATATCAAACTTGGGGCTATTCAGATTAGAAAAAAGAAGGCTTAGGGGCGATATAATTACAATGTACAAATATATTTCTGGACAGTACAGAGATCTTTCTAATGATCTTTTTACACAAAGGCCTGTAACAAGTACAAGGGGGCATCCTCTACGTCTAAAGGAGAAAAGATTTCACCACTGTCACAGACGTGGCTTCTTTACTGTGAGAACAGTGAGACAATGGAACTCTCTGCCACAGGATGTTGTGGTGGTTGATTCTTTTGAGCAAGTTTAACCCGTTAGTGACCGCCGTTTCTCGGCGGCTCCTAATGGGCTTTATTCTGATGCATACGCCTTTTCACGGAGCTGCATCAGAATAAATAAACAGAGCAGGGAGCCGTTAAATCTCCTTGCTCTCTGCTACCAGAGGTATCAATCAGTATCGATCTCACTCGATTAACCCCTCAGATGCGGCGCTCAATTGCGAGCGCCGCATCTGAGTTGTTTTGGAGAGAGGGATGGAGCTTCCTCTCTCTCCCACCGACACCATGCGATAAGATCGCTGAGTGTCTGTGTCTTTTATGACAACCGGGGGCCTAATAAAGGCCATGCCAGAGGAATGTGGTTATTAAATCTATATAATAACCTTTAGTAAATTGTTTGAATTTTCAATTGATTTTAATGTATATATAACAATATTTTATATTAGGTCAAATTAAAAGTCTTACAAAAATTTACACTAACTTGACCCAAAATAGAGTTTTAATTTAGTGTCTTCAAGGAGCTCTCGCAAGCGCCCTGCAAATAAACTACGTGTCTCTGCTTTAATGGAAAAAAAATATTTCACTGTATTGTTATACTGTTCTTTTAAATGGGTGGTTTCTGGTATTTACAATCTCTTTTTATTAGAAGGGTCTCTGGCAAATAAGCTGATCACAATTTTCCCACTGCTGGGACCCTGGCAATCAGTTGTAATGGAGGAAGAATTAGTAGTAACCAAGAATTACATGGTAGCTATTGAAACCATTGGGCTGCCCATGTAAAGCACAGACGTGCCAGATCCTCCAAAGATGCTCTCTGCTCTGGCTAATTAACCCTTTTATGACCAAGGGTAATTGATACCCCTTTAAGCAGGTCAAATTTTCCTTTTTTGATATGCACTTATTTAATCTTTGGAACCGCTTTGAATATCACAACTATTTTTTCTTTGTTTTTTTTTTTACAAGACTTATGAGGCTTTCATTTTCTAGATTAGTTTAATTAATTCAGTGTTTTTAATTTTTACTATGAGCAGAAAAATCACTAAAAATTAAAAAAACACTTTTTTGTAATTTTTTTCTATCTATCTATCTATCTATCATCTATCTATCTATCATCTATCTATCTATCTATCTATCTATCTATCTATCTATCTATCTATCTATCTATCTATCTATCTATCTATCTTTTTGTAATTTTTTTCTATCTATCTATCTATCTATCTATCTATCTATCTATCTATCTATCTATCTATCTATCTATCTATCAAAATACACTGTAGAGCTCTGTAACAATTAGTCCACTTCTCTCTCCATCAGCCTGGATCTCTGTGAGGGGAGAGTGAAGATGGCTATATAAACTCGACCGTGAAAAAAATGGCAGTCAACAACGACTGTCAGTTTTTCATGGCTGTTTTGCATCAATGTGTTTCAAAATTTGAATCCATTTCCGGGCCGTCTGACCGTTTTTAACCGCCATTTGCCATCCATTTTTCATGGACGTTAAAAAAAATTGATGAATTTTATTCGTCAGGGTTTTTTGTCCCAACCCTCTGAAAAAACCCCAGTGCCCATATAGAGAGTGATGCAATACCACTGTAGATAGTTCCACATTGCCCACATAGATAGTGCCAGTGCCAACCTAGATAGTGCCCACTGTAAATAGTGCCACAGCTCTCCCTGTAGATATTGCCCACATAGTGCCACAAATAGTAACCATGTAGCTAGCGCCACAGTGTCCCCTGTAGATAGTGGCAATATAATGCCACAGTACCCAGGTAGATAGCACCACACCCCCTGTAAATAGCGCCACCCCCTGTAGCTAGCAACATCCCCCCTGTATTTAGCAATATCCCCGCTGAATATAGCATCACACCCCCCCCCCCCCCCGTAAATGGCACCCCCTTTCTGTAAATAGCACCACTGTAGTTCTCTGTGGGAGCGGAATCCCTCTGGCCGAAGATTCCGCTCCTACAGGGAGCCCCTAATGTCTCTGTCCATATATGGACAGTGACATCAGGGGTTAACTCTAAAAGCGGAATCCCCTGCCAGAGCGGGGTTTCCACTCCAGGAGTATCCCCTGATGACACTGTTCATATATGGATAGTGACACCAGGGGATTCTCCAGTAGCAAAATCCCCGACACAGAGCAATCTGACACCGGGGATTCCACTCCTAGAGAGAGCCGCTGACATCATTGTCCATATATGGATAGTGACACCAGGGGCTTCTGAAGTAGCGGAATCCCTGGCCAGAGTGTCGTCCGAGGATTCCGCTCCTAGAGAAAACCACTAACGTCACTGTCCAAATGGACAATGATGTCAGGGGCTCTCTCTACAAGCGGAATCCCTGGCCAGTGCGATCTGACACATGGGGTTCCTCTTCTAGACTCAGTTCAGGTGGCGCTATTTACAGTAGGGGGTGCGATGCTATCTACGGCGGGGGGGTTTGCTATCTGTAGGGGGGTGGCACTATCTACAGCGGGGATGGAGACACGGCGGGGGCTTCCACTAGGAGGGGAATCCTCGGCCAGAGCTCTGGCCGGGGATTTCGATGCTGGATGGTGCTTAGGTGGCACTCTCTACAGAGGATACAGGGGGTTGTGGGAGGCACTATCTACAGTGGGGGGTGTATTCTGGGGTTCTCAAAGCCCCAGCCAACATGAGAGTTTAGTGCTGCTCACACTGAAGCAGCACTGCACTTATTAAACCAGTTCCAGGCTGTCAACGTTTATACACGTGCTAACTGCACAGGGCATCGGCAGTTAGAACGTATGTAGCCGTATGGCAGTCATGAAGGGGTTAAAGAGGGTTCTGAATAAGGGACATCCCTCTATTAAGTCATAATTCTTTTATAGGGATCTCTTAAGTAGTGCCGGCCTTTGATGCATTGATATTACTGTAAGTGATGTAAAATACTAACTTTAGGGAAAAACACCTCTGTTTAATGAATATGTGTCTCATGATATCTACATTACTAATGAAAATTAGAACCCAAAACCAGTCAAAGCTCAATGCCAAAAACGTAAGCGGAAAAAACCTTAAACAGAAATGTAAATTTAAGGCCAGGATCCCACATACAGTATTGACACTGTTTTTGGTGTCGTTTTTGGGTCAATATTTTGAGTCAAAGCGGATCCAAAAGAAAGGAACGGTAGGGAAAAAAACTGATTTAAGAGCTGCATCAACATTGTGTGTGCGATACTGACCCTAAGGTGTGAGTATTTTTGTAAAGACATGAAAATAAAGAAATATAAGTAAAAAAAGATATAAATGTGTTTAAAAATAAGCAGAAATAAAAATAAAAAAATGTGTTAAAGGTTTACAGGTTCAATGTACATATGATGTTGCTAGATTTCTTCAAGCAAAATTAATTACAAAAAAATAAATAACAGCCGTTTATTACTGTTTAACAGGCACATTTCCATTTCAAATTTACAGGTTCTACATTGAGTTTGAGTTATAGGTTTTGAGCTTTTTCCTTTACATCTTTCACATTCCAAAATAAAATACGACATTAATATCCAAGGGAGAAACAGGTGTGGGTTTAGATATTAATGTCTTTTGCAGCTTCAAATAAATATCTTGTGCTCACCAAACCATTCAGAGGATGCACAGTATATTCTGAACTAGGATGTAAGGATCAACACACATGTTGGTGTTCTCTTTGAAAGCGAAAGGGGTTATATTATATGAAACAAGTTAGGCTTTGGGCAGGATTTAAATTTGAAACAGAAGGGAGAAAGCATGTGGCTATATAATGCCCCCAAATATTTAATATACCCCAAAACACAGGCTGATCTATGTAATTCCCCTTGTGTGGGCAATATGAATAGAGTTCGAGATAATAATCTACAATTGGATTATCCTAATCTTTACTGCACATGTTAATCTTAGGTCACCATTTTAAGACAATCTATCTACATATTCTCTAATAGGGCGTAGATGTCATAGAGGGGATACCCAATCTGGACCCCCCTCGATAAACTAAAGTGGAGAGCAGCGCCTCCTGTTCTGGCAGACCCGGCCTGTCTGTAATACATGGGCAACCAATCATTTGAATGGCCAGCATGTAAGATTACATGCTGCAGTGGAAACATCTCGCGGTGACAACAGCTGAGTAAATGCTGTTTGATGTACTTGATGACATAAAAATATAAATAAACAGAGATGAAAAATCCTGTCCAGTATACAATATTAAATATTAAGCAAATTAACTGATTGAACATTGCAATTACGTTAGTGAATGTAAATGTACATGATGAGCTTTTGCTATGATTTTTTGAGAATTTTAAATACAAAAATAAGGAATTGGATGATACAACAATCTTTTATTATTAATAAACATACTAAAGGTTTCAGTTCAGTGGAAGTGATCAAAGCTAGTATGTCAGGTAATTCATTATTATTATAAAAAATATACATACTCAATGTCAACGATTTCCTCTGTGAAACATGAGTTCTAATGGGCTGGAAAAAAAAATGGATGTTTTGCTTTTCCCATCATCATTGATCCTTGAAAACATAAGGGTTGAAGGGAATCTTTTACGCATCATGGGCTTTTTAGTCTAAAGAATTTGTGTGAAAATTCCATGCATGAACTTTATCTTTGTAAAACCATCTGGTGGATGGCCAAATGTGCCATTTCCTCTGAAGGCATCTTGAACATATTCTCAGATACTTTTTAAAATCCATCTGCACAATAGTGTGTCAATAATGTGTGTGTAGCCTTTAAGTTAGGTTTTAGAAATGCCCTCACTATAATTTAGAAGAGGATTTTATGCTGGACCCAATATTCTTCAGTTTCGTTTCTTGTCATACAGGCATATTAGCACTTTGTATTCATGTTTTAAATGTACTCATAATGTGATGTAAAATGTATACTATTTTTCATTTCTGTACATTAAATTCCATCTTAAAACTAATAGAAGTTGGTAAATATGTCTTGTCAGACTCCCCTAGATCACAAAGTAGCTCCAGAGGCATAGCTAGGGGTTTAGCACAAGTGGGGGAACACATCTGAGTGGGCCCCTACCCAGTGGGCCCCCAACTCATGTTTACAACTGCAGAGGCGCATCTGGCCGGGGTCTGGCTTATGTAAACAGCATAATTTTCTGTACAACTCTGTTTCTGTAAACTTCCATAGAAGTGAATGGGTGTTACAGAAACAGCTGAGGGACCGTTCAAGCCCACCCCACTGCCCCTCCTGCCCCCCTGCTAGCTACGCCTCTGAGTAGCTCGTACCATAAAAATGTAGGGGTTTCATTCTGTCCTTTTATTTTAAACAAACTACGAAATATATATAAACTACAACGTGTCCCACATTTTGGCTTACTTATCAGCTTCTTACTTTTGTGTTAAGGTGGAATATTTCTTTAAAGATTTATTATCTTACAAATAGTCTTTTGTCACATGTATACCTTTGGCTACATTAGTCCAGATAGCTTTAAAATATTGTTTTTGTTTAAATAAATATGGAATTATAATCATGGAAGACAAAGGAATGTGGATCATTAAAGAAAAGCACTTTTTAATCCGTGCTACACACACATTTAATACAATGTCATTCAGAAATAGCAGAGTTGAATGGTTTGGAAGACAATTGGGTTTTCTGGTAACAAATAAGCTAAGTAGCAGCACCCAATGTCAGGCAGCAGCCGCAAAAGCAAGTAGGATTTTAGGGTGTATAAATAGAGAGATAAAAACCCATGATTCAAATGTAATATTGCCCCTCTATAAATCCCTTGTAAGGCCACATCTAGAATATGGAATTCAGTTTTGGGATCCACATTGTAAAAAGGATATAGGAGAACTGGAGAGGGCTCAAAGGCAGGCAAGTAGATTATTAAATGGGATATCAGGTGTCGCTTACAATGAAAGGCTAGAAAATTGGGCTTGTTTAGCTTGGAAAAAAGATGTCTTAGAGGTAATCTTATTAACATGTATATATGTGTTGTTAATACAGAGAACTAGCACATGATCTGTTCCTTCAAATGACTCCCCAAATGACCAGGGAGCACCCATTGCGTGTGGAAGAAAGACATTTCAGACATCACTATAGGAAAGGGTTCTTTACAGTTAAAGTGGTCAAGCTATGGAATGCCCTAACCCAAGAGGTAGTGATGGCAGATACTATGTCAGCATTTAATAAAAGGCTAGATGATTATGGCATTGAGGGTTATAATTAATCAAGCAATGAATGTCGAGTAATTTATTGAAAAAGGTTGGACTTAATGGACCTGTGTCTTTTTTCAACCTATGTAACTAGTTAACTAGAAATAGAAATATGTAGAAACTAAATGATGTATAATTATTAAGGTATTAAGGCCGGTTTCGGACAGGCGTAATACAGGAGCATGCGTACAATGGCGGATCATAATAGGAGCATTTTGAGCGGAAGCCCAGGGCCTGAGGCTCCCGGGGGGCCTATGTCTGCCCTAACTACATTGCAGTTTTGTCACATTTTCGCCACGAATAGCGGCAAAAACTGTGACAGATCTGCATTGTCTTTGTCCTGCAAAAGGACCTTAAGACATAGGGTCACATGACCTTATGTCTGCAGTACTTCTTAGGGTATGCTCACACGCAGTGAGCAAAAACGTCTGAAAATATGGAGCTGTTTTCAGACGAAAACAGCTCCTGATTTTCAGATGTTTTTTTAACAACTTGCTTTTTTCGCTGCGTTTTTTACGGCCGTTTTTGGAGCTGTTTTTCAATGGAGTCAATAAAAAACGCCTCCAAAAACGTCCCAAGAAGTGACCTGCATTTCTTTTTACGAGCTGTCATTTAACACGCCGTATTTTGACAGCGACGCGTAAAATAAAGGCTCGTGGGAACAGAACATCGTAATTCCCATTGTATGCAATGGGCAGATGTTTGTAGGCGTATTAGGGGCATTGTTTCAGGCATAATTCGAGGCGTAAAATGCCCGAATTACGTCTGAAACCACTGCGTGTGAACATACACTTAGGCTGTGTTCACACGACCTATTTTCAGGCGTAATGGAGGCGTTTTACGCCTCGAATTACGCCTGTAAACACGGCTCCAATACTTCGGCAAACATCTGCCCATTCATTTCAATGGGTTTACCGATGTACTGTGCCGACGACCTGTAATTTTACGCGTCGCTGTCAAAAGACGGCGCGTAAAATAACAGCCTCGTCAAAGAAGTGCAGGACACTTCTTCGGACGTAATTGGAACCGTTTTTCATTGAATCCAATGAAGAACAGCTCCAAATTACGTCTGTAATGGACGCCCTGCAAAACGCGAGTGCAAGCAATTACGTCTGAAATTCAGGAGCTGTTTTCTCCTGAAAACAGCTCCGTAATTTCAGACGTAAATGCAGTAACAAAGGCTGGGTTCACACAACCTATTTTCAGACGTAAACGAGGCGTATTATGCCTCGTTTTACGTCTGAAAATAGGGCTACAATACGTCGGCAAATATCTGCCCATTCATTTGAATGGGTTTGCCGACGTACTGTGCAGACGATCTGTAATTTACGCGTCGTCGTTTGACAGCTGTCAAACGACGACGCGTAAATTGACTGCCTCGGCAAAGAAGTGCAGTGCACTTCTTTGCAACGTAATTTGAGCCGTTCTTCATTGAACTCAATGAAGAGCAGCTCAAGATTTACGAGCGTCACAGACGCCTCGCATAATACGAGGAGCTTTTACGGCTGAAACGAGGCAGCTGTTTTCTCCTGAAAACAGTCTGTCTTTTCAGACGTAAAAGCCTTTCATCGTGTGCACATACACTTACTGTTTGGAGACCTGCAGTTCACATGACCGCAGGTTCTAGAATAGCAGCAAGAGAGAAGAATGAGTGCCATGTGAGTATAAGGGGATGGATTAGTTTAAGGGTATGTTCACACGCTTAACAAAAAACATCTGAAAATACGGAGCTGTTTTCAAGCGAAAACAGACCCTGATTTTCAGAAGTTTTTTGAGCAACTCGCGTTTTTCGCAGCGTTTTTTACGGCCGTTTTTGGAGCTGTTTTGATTGGAGTCTATGAGAAAACGGCTCCAAAAACGTCCCAAGAAGTGTCCTGCACTTCTTTTGACGAGGCTGTAATTTTACGAGCCGTCTTTTGACAGCGACGCGTAAAATGACAGGCCGTCGGCACAGTACATCATAAAGCCCATTGAAAGTAATGGGCAGATGTTTGCCGACGTATTGGAGGCGTTTTTTCAGACGTAATTCGAGGCGTAAAACGGGGTCTGTATTTATGGGTCTGGGGTTTGTATTAGTTTAGGAAGTCAGATCTGGGGTCTGTATTAGTTTAGGGGGTCAGGTATGGGATCTGTATATGGTGGTCTGGTCCGAGGTCTGTATTTAGGAGGTCTCGAGAAGGGTCTGTAATTTATTTAGGGGGCTTATTCTGGGATCTGTATTTGTTTACGGGGTCTGGTCTGGGGACTACAATAGTTTAGCAGGTCTGGGGTCTGTATATATTGTAGGGTCTGGTCTGGTGTCCGAATTTATTAGTCTGAGTAAAAGGGGTTGTCCAGGCATGGATCGTTTTTTCGTACCGATAACCTATCCACAGGATAAGTCATCAGTATATGATTGGTGGGGGCCTGGCACCTAGACCCCGCACCGATCAGCTGGTCCAGCTGCCTCCAGGCATCAGATGTCCATGCCAGAAGCAGATAGCTCTGGGCACAGTATAGCGGACATGCTGCAATGCTGCATCTCTGCTCCTATTCAAGTGAATAGAAGCAGAGCTGAAGTTCTGCAGCACGGCCGCTACGCAGTTTATGGAGCCATCTGCTTCCAGCACTACAGACACTGAACACTACACAACATCCAGTGCCCGGAGGCAGCCACAACAGCTGATCAGTGCGGGGTCCGGGTGTCAGACCTGCACCGATCATATGCTGACAAAACTATCCTGTGGATCGGTCATCAGTATGAAAAACTGGTCCATGCCTCGACAACCCCTTTAATGTATGGGCCTGGGCCTTGGTGTCTGAATTTTTGTGTTTCTACAGATGCTGGAAATGGCTGCAAAGCGAGGGGCAAAGATTTCTCTTCAGGAAACTCTGCAGTCATCAGGAGAAGTCGCCATCGCGGTCTGTGTCAGATGAAAAAGAAAAGAGAATGACTCCCATCAGAAAATACATCACTTGTGAGTCACTGTCTTTATAGAGGATCTGTCCCCCCTCCTGACATGTCTGTTATAGGAAATCCTTGTATTCCACATAAAGTCTTTGTGTACCCAGGACTCATAGATAAATGCGTGTTATCATTCCCATTGTCAAGAGGATCGTAACACCCATTTGTCAATGCTCACACAGAAAGGTGGTGTTCACAATAGGCATGGCAGAGCGACGGTGGGAAAGGGGGCCCAAGTTTGGAGAACTGCCCAGGCCCTATGGTCTACTTAATCCGCCACTGCATGCGTATTATGGTCGTAATGCCCAGATCTCCATTGGCTGTACAGAATCAGACTTAGATCACCATAAGATAGTTGAACTGTTAGTCAGATACTAAAATGTGCTAATATTATGAATACATCTTAAGGCTACATGCACACGTTGTGTATTTTGCTGCGGAAAATACGTATCAAAACTGCAGGAAAATGCAGGAACTTCGCAGGTAAAAACCACACCTAATCGCGTGTTTTTCGATGCGTTATTCGGTGCATTACGTTTTGATGCGTAAATTGGTGAATTTTCATGCTGCAAGTTTTGGTGCGTTTTTCCATAGAGCTAGGCAGATACAATTTACAAGCGTAAACACAAGATAAATTTACATGCTGCGGATTTTTAAAAATACACTGCAGGTCAATTTACGTGCCGAAAAAAACCGCAGCGTATACATGCGATTTCCTAAAATCTCATTTACTTTGTTGGTATTGTATTAGGCCACGTTCAGACATGGCAGAATTTTTCCACTACAAATGTTGGTGCAAATTCGAGGGCAATTACGTAACGAATCTGCACCAACATTTGCATATTTGACAGGTAATTCAGACATTGCAGATATCACAGATTTCAGTTTTTGCATTGCAAAGGCTGAAATCCGCAGTGAAACCCCGCTGCTTCTCCCCAACATAATGTGCATGCTGCAGAGGGGAAATTCTGCACCACAGCCTAATTTCCCGCACAGTTATTTTCCGCGATGTCTGAACTAAGTTTCCTAAAAATGTATAGAAACAAATGTAAAAAACGGCTGCTGCAGAATTCCACTGTGGACTGTCCGCAACGGAATTCAATAGCAATTCCGCCACATCTGAACGTGGCCTTACGCTGTGTATTTGCCGCACATAATACGCATAGTACGATGTGCATTGAGCCCAAGGGGGCAATCACATGCTGTAGATTTTGTTGCCGAAATTTCTGCAACTGAAAATCAGTTCTGTTCATCTGAATGGGGTTGTTTCCTCAGCATGTGTATGGATTTCTGCAAGTTCCATTCAGATGAATGAAACAGATTTTCAGTTGCAGGAAAAGTTTGGAAAAAAAAATTGACGCGTGTGACTGCACACATAGGGTACGTTTACACGGCTTATTTTCAATGGGAAAAACGGCTTTCTGTTCCGACGGGACGTTTTTTCGCGCGTCCGTTTTGAAAACTGGCCGTGTAAAAAATGGCCGCAAAAAGGAAGTGCAATGTTTTTGGAGCCATTTTTCATAGACTCTATTGAAAACGGCTCCAAAAACGAACATAAAAAACAGCGAAAAACGAAGCGAAAAACGCGAGTGGCTTAAAAAACGTCTGAAAATCAGAAGCTGCGCTCCCTTGAAAACAGCTCCGTATTTTCAGACGTTTTTAGTCTAGCGTGTGAACATACCCTTTGTACCATTTGTGACCAAAGTAGCCTTTCTACTATTGGTTCTAACACTTAAGATCTTTTTAAACAAAATTATTATCTCTTATCTCATAAATCAGAATTATACAAACGGAAAACAGCTTAAAGAAAAATCTGCTAATCCCTAGTATATATACTGGACCAGAGTAGCAAGGAAGCAGCAACATGTGGAGTACATGCTCTCATCATGCTGCTAGAAAGAAAAAATGAAAAGAATAGTTATTGCTGCTCTTACGCCACTACAACAGGGTTCATTCTGTCCATGACTGCTCTATGAAGAGAGGCTTTACGTCTGTCATCACATGGCCATTATACCCCTATCTATGTGCTGCACAAAAAAACTTACATTGCCAGATTCCTAACAAATTAATTGCATAGCTAGGGATGGAGGAAAGAGCTGTCAATGAAACGCTCCTGTATTGTTTGTTGGTAAACTTTCCCAGGATATGGCAAGATAATCCAAGTTACATGATTAAATGTCTAGCTGTTGCTCCAAGATGTTCTTTCACTGCTTTAGACAGAGGCAATCCAGTTTTTCCTAATGCGGCAAGTTCTCTGCAGAGACAATGAGCTCAAAAGTGTTAGTTGCTGTAATCTATAAGAGAAAGACCATTTAAAGGGACACTGCCATTTTCAAAAAAGCATTATTAGGCCCTGTTCACACTGAGTTTTTGTTGCAGGCAGAAAATTCTGTCTGTAAATATCAGCTCCGGGTTTTTTGAAGTGGTTTTGCACCACAGGTGTTTTTTGCCGAGAATTTTGCCACGAGGTTTTGCCAAAAAAGCATAAAAAAACGAGTAAAAAAAACACTGAGGTCATTCGCGGCATTTTTTTTCTGTCTCCCATTGATGTCAATGGGGCTTTTGAGGTGGAAAACGCCTCAAGATAGGGCATGTCGTTTCTTTTTCCCGCAATCGTATTTTTCCGCTCACTGGAAAAAGACGCCTCCACCTCCCATCGAAATCAATAGAAGTAAATTTCAAATGTTTTTTGCCGTGTTTTTTTCCGCGGTTTTTGCTGAAAAAAAACCGCATACAAAAGCTCAGTGTGAACAGGGCCTTATGATAATAGCCTACTGCATGCTGGTTGTAATTTAAAACACAAAACATTTTTATGCTGCATATATTTATACATCAATTATTAAAATGTAATTTCATGGTTATCAAAGTCACAACCATGATGGTTTGCAGCAGGCGGCTACAATTAGGGCATGTTCACACGTGGCGTCTTTGTGCAGACACTGTCCGCATCAATTCCGCACATAATCTGCGTTGCAGATCCTTTGCGCCTTTTCCTAAAGTGTGCAGTAAATTGCTGCGGATTAGTCGTTGCGGAGTCAGGTGAAGAGTACATCCTGCTCTCTTTTAAAACATTCCTTCTCAGTCTGTCTATAGACCTCGAAACACATAGGTCCAGCCAGAATGATGAAATATCTTGTTCGTGAAAGCAATCCGCAACGCAACACACATAACATCTGCGGATTTCATTGCGTAATTCTGCAACTCCATTGAAGTCAATGGAGAAATTCCGCCACAAGTACGCATCAAGTCCGCAACAGCCAGTGTATGCTGCGGACACCAAATCCCGCACCACAGCCTATGGTCCGCAGCGGAGTTTTCCGCAACGTCTGCACGAAGATAACTAAAAAGGTGTGGAAACCAATGGACAGACTGTCTGCTGCGGATTTCCAGTGCAGACTGTCCGCAGCGGAATTCCACAGCAATTCCGCCACATGTGAACATGCCCTTAGACTTCTTCTAGTTGGGTCTGGTTTTTAAATCCTGAGATGTTGTCCTTTGCTGCTCAAGGGTTAAGAAAATTGCCTCAAAACTAGGTTCACACCACATTTGTGCCGAAGCATGTTCTATTTTTAATGAAGGCAAAATTAACATTGAAGTTTATGGAGAGGGTTCAAAATACAAATACATCTATATGATAAAGAGTATTTCAAAAAGGCTCTCATGTGTTTCCTATTCTTCCCTAAATGAGAGCCCATCAGTATAACGGATCTCGACGGTTCAGATGTAGCAGAATTTTTCCACTACAAATGTAGTTGCAGATTCGGGGCAATTATGCAACGAATCTGCACCAACATTTGCATATTTGACAGGTAATTCAGACGTTGCAGATATCACAGCGGACTTGCCACAGATTTCAGTTTTTGCATTGCAAAGGCTGAAATCCGCAGTTAAATTCCACTGCTTCTCCCCAACATAAAGAAGGGGCTGGACGGAGCCTGCAGGGCTGAAGGGAAGCCTCCATGACCTCCCTGGTAGGGAAAGGGTTAACTTGTGAGGGAGAGTTGGAGGGGGTCAGGGAGGAGTCAAGGGGCCGTTGCTGCTCTTCCCGCTGTTTTCGGCATTGAGCCGGAAGCAGCGGAGGGAGTAACACAGTAAGGACAAGCTCCCCGTTGCCCGCGCTCGTACAGCATGTCAGAGGCATTTTTGTTAGAGCAGCTGCGTGCTGCTGCTGTGCACCACGGTCCCGGATGGCTGGAGGAGACCGTGGCTGCATTAGCGAGGATCCCGGACGCCGTGTTGCCATGTCAGGCCCGGCGTTCGGGGTCTGTTGCAGGGGACAGGCTCCCCTCCCCCGGCCCCCTTCCTAGCATGGCTGCGGGGGGGGAGTCGGCAACAACTGCTCCTGTCCGGAGCAGGCAGAGAGCGTTGCCGGGGGTGACGGCGACGCAGGCCGGGTCGACCCGTCCCTCCCGGCGGTCTCGACCTCCAGAGCGCCTTAGTCCTGAGACAGTCCCGCGGACACGGCGTCGCAGAGGGAGCCCGATCTCGGACGCTGCAGGCCAG
This sequence comes from Rhinoderma darwinii, assembly GCF_050947455.1. Classification (NCBI taxonomy): domain Eukaryota; kingdom Metazoa; phylum Chordata; class Amphibia; order Anura; family Rhinodermatidae; genus Rhinoderma; species Rhinoderma darwinii. The sequence goes on from NC_134696.1 coordinate 67,522,311, forward strand.
GCAGCTGGGGGGACCGCCCCTTCCCAGGCCCTGCGTCCTGGCAGGAATCCCAAGCCGCGACGGGGTCCGGCGGTGAGCAGGGAGTCGCAGGCCGGGCTCCCTGTCAGCCCTCCACCATCGGATGGAAGATCTGGAAGACGAGGTACGGCCGCCCCGCCTGGTGATGTTCCGGCCAGGGGGCAGGCCTCTTCAGGATCAGCGAGACGGACGCCTAGATCTGCAGCGACGTTGAGGCAACAGGTCCAGTCGGAAGTCTGGGTTCCATCGGTCGGGCGGCAGGTTGCCGGCCCATCAGTCAGCGCTTCATCATCTCCGATCCGAAGATGTCGGTGGGATGGCCAGTCGTCTGCGAGAGAGGAGCTGGAGGAAGGTGAACTGGACGTGTATCGTCGAGGTCAGGATGGTCCGGCTGACGGGAACACAGCGCCTGTGCGGCCCGGTGAGTGTGTAACTCCATCATTGTCGTATCCAGCGATTTTTATGTCGGGTGTCAGCGGGGGGGGCTGCTAGCGTCGCATCGGTGGCCGGTAGTGGCGCGGGCGGGCGCGATGGCGCGGGTCTGGCAGATTTAGTGGGTTGCTTGAGGGAGCTGGTCGGGCGCCTGGATAGGGCGGCGGCGCCGGTAGTTTCGGAAGTGTCCCCGGCGGTAGTGTGGGAGGGTCCCAGGGACGTGGGATTGGTACAGGCGCTGCCCGTGCTGGCGGTTAGGGAGGCGGTCGCGGTGTCGGTACAGACCGAGGCACAAAAGGATGGCGATCGGGTGCATATTGATGACCGTGCTCGGGGGGAGGTGTACGTTTGTTTCGAGGGTCCGTTGGGGGCGCATTTAAAGCAGGAGGTGCGCGAGCGGATCTGGAAGGACGAATATGTGGAGATTTTTTCTCTCTTGCCGCTCGCTAAATTTAATTTGGATAAGAGCAAGCGGGACGAGAGCAAAAAGGATGAGGAAGAACGGCGGCGGTATAGGCTTATCCCGCAAACATTCGTTAATTGGTCGCAGGCGTTCGCCATATTGGCTAGTGTGATAGGGGAAAAGGCGCCGGAAAATTGTTCGGCGTTGTTTTGTTATTTTGATGCCATTGGGGAGGCTCATAGGGCGTATGGGGGTCAGGCGTGGCTGCGGTACGATGAGCAATTCCGTCAGCGAAAAGCGGTTCGGCCGGCGATTCGGTGGGACCAGAAGGATATTGCTCTCTGGTTACGGGTTACGGCTCCGGTTAGGCAGTCCTTTCCCGGGAGCGCCGGCCAGGGAGGCCAGTCTAGTCAGGTTGGACAAAGCGGCGGGGGAAAGGCGGGTTTTTGCTGGCAATTTAATGAAGGCCAGTGTAAGTTCGGGGCCACGTGCAAGTTCAAGCACGTGTGTTCCGAGTGTAATGGGGCTTCACACGGGGCGGCAAAATGTATGCGGAAAAATAGGTCAGGAAACCAGCCCTCCGCGGCTGGTCAAGGGGGTGTCGCCGGTGAGGGTGGAAAAGATGGCCCCTTATCTAAATGAGTATCCGGATAGGGCGGCGGCTAAGTTGCTTTACGAAGGGTTTCGTGTTGGTTTTGTTATTCCTCCGCCTCCTTATGAGGTTCCGGTTACGCGGAGGAATTTAAAATCGGCTTACTTGCATGCAAAAGTCGTGTCGGAAAAGTTGTTAAAAGAAGTTTCGTTGGGCCGCATGTCGGGGCCGTTTGTTGAGTCGCCGGTAAAAGATTTAGTTGTGTCCCCGTTGGGTATTGTCCCTAAACGCGAGCCCGGAAAATTTCGTTTGATTCAACATTTATCGTATCCCAAGGGTTCGTCGGTAAATGACGGGATTGATCACGAGTTGTGCTCCGTAGTTTATACCTCATTCGATAAGGCGTTGGGGTTAGTGCGGGCTGCGGGTCCAGGTGCGCTGCTAGCAAAAACCGACATCGAGGCGGCGTTCAGGTTGTTGCCGGTTCATCCAGAAAGCCAACGGCTGTTGGGTTGTTTTTGGAATGGGGCTTTTTACGTGGATCGGTGCCTTCCGATGGGGTGTTCCCTTTCTTGTGCATACTTCGAGGCGTTTAGTAGCTTCGTGGAGTGGGTAACGAGGGGAGTATCCGGGGTCGACTCGTTGATCCATTACTTAGATGATTTTTTGTGCGTTGGCCCGGGGGGTTCGCCGGTTTGCGGTAATTTGCTTCATGCACTACAGAAGGTGGCGAGGGATTTTGGGATTCCTTTGGCGCCAGAAAAAACGGAGGGCCCGGTAGCGACGATTTGTTTTTTGGGAATCGAAATAGACTCGGTGGCAATGGAGTGTCGTCTCCCTGCGGATAAGTTGGGTGCTTTGAGGCTGGAGGTTCGGCGGGCTTGTAGAATGAAGAAAATGACGCTGCGGGAGCTTCAGTCGCTGCTGGGGAAGTTGAATTTCGCCTGCCGACATATTATGCCGATGGGGAGGGTGTTTGGTAGGAGGTTGGCGGCGGCAACGGCGGGAGTGCGTGCGCCGCATCATTTTGTGCGGCTCAAGGAGGAGCACCGAGCTGATCTTCAGGTTTGGGATGACTTCTTGGGCCAGTACAATGGTCGCTCGCTATGGATGGCCCCAGCGCAGGATACGAGTGATTTTAATATTTTTACGGATGCGGCTGGGGCGGGCGGTTTTGGAGCTTACGGGGGAGGTCCGTGGTGCGCAGGTCAATGGCCGGCTAGCTGGGTGTCCAGTGGACTCACGCGGAATCTGGCCCTGCTCGAGCTGTTTCCCATCGTGGTGGCGGCTACCATTTGGGGGGACAGGCTCAGGGATAAGAAGGTCCGTTTTTACTGCGACAACATGGGGGTGGTGCTTGCCATTAATAACATCACGGCGTCCTCTCCTCCGGTAGTTCAATTGTTGCGACATTTAGTGTTGGTGTGTTTGTCGTTGAACGCGTGGGTGGTGGCGGTGCATGTCCCGGGTGTACGGAATTGTATCGCTGATGCTCTTTCTCGCTCGCAGTGGGACCGGTTTCGGCAATTGGCACCGGGAGCGGAACGTCTCGGTTTGGCTTGTCCGGAGCATCTTTGGGATCTGGTATCGGTCCCGTAGAACAACTGTTACAAAGGTCTTTGGCGCGCACGACGTGGAGTGCTTATGCTGCTTGTTGGAGGCAGTGGGAGGAGTGGGTAAGAGAGTTGGGTGACGTCAATACGGATAGAGACAGGTTGGTGGCACTTTTGTACTGGTTAGGGGACGCCTGGGAGGCAGGGTTTTCAGTGGCGAAGGTGAACCGGTTCATATCTGCGGTGGCGTTTGGGTTTAAGTTGCGGGGCTTTCAGGATGTATCGAAGGAATTTATGGTATCGCAGGCTGTGAAGGGGTTGCGCCGAGGTAGGGTGGAGGCGGATAGTAGAAGGCCTGTGTCGTTTGCTTTGCTTAGCTCGTTGGGCGGTTCATTAGCATCGGTCTGTCGTTCTTCAGACGAAATGGATTTGTTTCGGTTGGCTTTTTCGTTAGCGTTCTTTGGGGCATTTAGAATAGGTGAGTTGGTGTCGCCAAGTACCAAACAGGCAGGGGGGCTGAGATCTGGGGAGGTGAGCCTATTCGCAGATCGGCTGGAGGTATGGTTGCGTCGGTCAAAAACTGACCAAGTAGGGAAGGGTAAACTGATAGTTTTGTTCGCCCTCCCGGGGTCGGTTATGTGCCCAGTAGAGTGCATGCGGGGTTTTACGCCAAACAGGGGGTCTCCAGATTTGCCTTTGTTACGTCATGTGGACGGGTCGTTTTTGTCCAGGTTTCAGTTTGGAGCTGTATTTAAAAAATGTTTGACGGCGGTTGTTGTTGCGGCAGGCTCATATTCATCTCATTCCTTCAGGATTGGCGCAGCAACAGAAGCGGGGCGCTGGGGGTTGGATGATGAGGGGGTGAGGCGTATTGGACGTTGGGAGTCCAACAGGTTTAAGTCCTATGTCCGCCCCCATATGTTATGAATTTTGTTGTTAACGCTTTAAAAATGTTATATGGTGGTGCCTAATAGTTTTTTCCGTTTCAGATTCGCCTCCGTGTTTGGTGTGGTTGATGGGTCATTCTTACGTGCACTGGGGGGCTTTGAGGGCGGACGTCCGCCCGGATGGTCGCCAGTTGCGCATTCCGCGACAGGATGCGGTTGTGCATTGGCTGGGTTTTAGAGGTATGTCGTGGAGCAGGGTGTTGGCGGAATTCCAGACATATGCTCGGCTTGATAGGGTTCCGGAGGTCTTAGTGTTGCACGTGGGTGGGAATGACTAAGGAGTCCGCCCCTTTCGTGAGTTGGTGCGGGATATCAAACATGATATGTTGTGTTTGTGGGTATCTTATCCCAAATTGGTGATAGTGTGGTCGGACATAGTCCCAAGAAAGCATTGGCGGTTAGCTAGATCTGTGGAGAGAGTCAATAAGGCTCGCATTAAAGTTAATCGGGCGGTGTCCCGTTTTGTGGCAAAAAACGGGGGCATTTGCGTGAGGCATAGGGATTTGGAGTCAGGAGTGGGGAATTTCTGGAGGAGTGACGGGGTTCATCTGACCGAGGTTGGCATTGATCTTTGGAGCTTGGCGATAGCAGAAGGCATAGAAAGGGCGGTGGTGGTGTGGAGGAACTCACAGGCTTAAGGTGGTCAAGGCCTGTTTCGCTGTGGCGGGGGGAGTCCTTGAGGCCAGTCAGTACAAAATGGTGGGGGGGTCGCATCGGGGGTATGCGTCCCCCAAAAAAGGTACATGGTTGAAGACTTCATCGGGTGTTATCCCTTTGAAGTGGTCTTCTGGTAGAAGGTATATCACTTGAAGGCTTCATCGGGTGTTATCCCTTTGAAGTGGACTTCTAGTGGTCGGTATATCACTTGAGGGCTTCATCGGGTGTTATCCCCTTGAAGTGGACTTCTAGTGGTTGGAGCCATCTGCAGAGGTGAACGGTGCTTCCGAGCTGGTTTACGGCTGGAGGTAATTAGTGGTTTGCAGATGGCTAACTCGGTGTGTTCTTAAAAAAGGAATATCTGAAAGGGCTTCAAGGACTTCCTCTGCTCGGGTTAATGTTAACGTTAAATTGTTATTTACGTTTCTGACCCATGTTGGGTCATGTGAATTATTAGAAGGAATTCTCTGGTGGATTCCTAACTAGTTATCCGAAGGTTTCGGATTTAAATTGTTTTTATAAAACTTTAAAATTAATAAACGGCTGCTGTGGCCATTTCACATCCAACCTCGGTGTCACGTGTCTTTCCTAAAGGTGGGGGTTGGGGGATAGGATGGGGAAAAGGAAGGTTCGTTAACACACGACTCTACTTAGGCAGGTCATGTGCATGCTGCGGAGGGAACATTCTGCACCAGCCTAATTTCCACACAGTTATTTTCTGCAACTTCTGAACTAAGTTTTCTAAAAATTTATAGAAACAAATGTAAACTGTCCGCAGCGGAATTCAACAGCAATTCCGCCACGTGTGAACGTGGCCTTATACTTATACAATATTGATGACAGATGGATACTATATGATCCCCAATTATGAGTGCATTGTGGATCTGTATTCTGCATACAGAGGCATATGTTTGTGTGGAGCTAGCCATACTAACGATACTCACATTTGCTTCCATTTTAAGCAGTTTTAGATTTCATTATTATTTTACTGCATAAATGAGCACTATTGTTGTGTGAAGCAAAAGTATTTATTATATAATAAAAATAACAATCTAGCAAAGTAATATAAATGATACATTTCAGTGAAGGAATATGAGTTATGATTATTACAGTCACTGATAAGCTCAAGAAAGCACATTATCTCTATGTTATCATTATGTTATAATTAAAGTATTCTTTACAACTGCTGTCACATTGCATTAAGTTTGACAGGAGGTCTGTACTTCATGAGCAATAGACTCTTGGAGATCTGTTACAAGACAGGATCTCCTCATGACATGGGTGTCAGATAACATTACTGTGTTTACTGAGTTTGGAACACTACTCCATAGGAATTCTCACACTTACCATCCTTTAATTTTGGACCAGTAAATTTCACACCAAAATGTGAATATACATGTCATTTATGCTTGCAAAGAATGTGAAAAAAACCAAACAAAAACAAAATGGTGCAAAGCAAATTAGATTAGCCAATGTAGATAATGGCATACAAAGCTTACAATTAGCAGTAAAGTGGAAAAGACAGACAGACAATGTTCCTGGCATTTTCACTACGTCTTTATTAAATAGGTAATTTCATGGTGTACATGCTAATTAAATTGTATATGTATATATTTAATTGAATAGAATGAGTACAAAAATGTGCTACTACCACTAAATGGTTTGTAAAGATAAGACACAAATTGAAAAAGCTGATATTCTGGATGTATATTAAAGTTCTCATTATTTGGCAGAATTTGAGATGTTTGACATGCCACCATATTCACATCAAGTAATATTCAGCAAAAATATTTACCGTAACCCAGACAAATCCCATAAGTCAATAGGGACCATCAGTGACCTTTTGAATTCATTCTACAATAGATCTGTCACAGTCAATGGTGGATCATCATTGGGCATCTTGGGCGGCTGCCCAGGGCCCGAGGCTCCCGGGGGGCCCATGGCCCCCTGAAGTACAATGCGTTTTGCCGCGATTTTGATGTGAATCGCGGTAAAAAACATGACAAAGCGGCATTGTGTTTATCCTCTAAAGGACCTGCAGACATAAAGGTCACATGACCTTATGTCTGCAGTAATTGTTACTGATTAGAGACCTGCTGGTCACATGACAGCTCCTAGACCAGCAGCAAGAGAGAAGACCGTGAGGTGAGCTGTGAGGTAAGTATAAGTGGATTTGTTTAAGGGGTCTGGGGTCTGTGTTTAAGGGGTCTGTATTTAGGTGGTCTGGGGTTTGTGTTTAAGGGGTCTGGTCTGGGGTCTGTATTAGTTTAAGGGGTTGTATTTAGGGGGTCTGTAGAAGTTTAAGGGGTATGGTCTGGGGTCTGTATATTTAGGGGGTCTGGTCAGGGGTCTGTATTTATGGGTCTGGTCTGGGGTCTGTATTTAGGCACATCTGGGGTCTATATTAAAAGGGGCCTGGTCTAGGGTCTGTATTAGTTTAGAGGGTCAGGTCTGGGGTCTGTATTTAGGGGTCTGGGGTCTATTAGTTTATGGGGTCTGTATTTAGGGAGACTGGTCCGGGGTCTATAATAGTTTAGGGGGGTCTGGTCTGAAGACTGCAATAGGTCTGTATTTAGGGAGACTGGTCCGGGGTCTGTGTATTTGTTTAGGGGGGTCTGGTCTGAAGACTGCAATAGGTCTGGGGTCTGTATTTATTAGTCTGAGAAAAAGGGGTTGTCCGTGCACATCGATAGGTCATAAGTATGAAAACCCAGTCCATGCCCAGACAACCCCTTTAATGCATGGTTCTGGGCCTTAGTGTCTTAGTCTCTTAGTGATTTTTTGTGTTTCTATAGAGGCTGGAAATGGCTGCAGAAGTGAGGAGCAAAGATGTCTCACCAGAAGAAGTCGCCATACCGGTCTGTGTCAGATGTAGAAGAAAAGAGAATGACTCCCATCAGAGAAGATGTCACTTGTGAGCCACTGGATCTATAGAGGATCTGTCCCCTTTCCTGACATGTCTGTTGTAGGAAATCCTTATATTCCACATAAAGTGCTTGCGTACCCAGGACTAATAGACAAATGTGTGTTACCATTCCCATTGTCCAGACGATGTGTCCCTACACAGTGTGACACAGTCAGCGATGGTTTGAGACTGTCAGTGTGTAGGGACAGAGCCCTTTGACAAGAGGAATCGTAACACCCATTTGTCAATGCTCTCACAGAAGTGTGGTGTTCACTATAGACACAGCAGAGCTGCGGTGGGGAAGGGGAGCCCGAGTTTGTGGAACACCCCAGGGCCTATGGTACACTTAATCTGCCACCGGTCACAGTGTCATGGCTATTCTAATAAACGGAAGCCATATCGCTAGTGTCAACAGAGCTTTGGTGTGTCCTTTAGGTTTTTATCAGGAGATTAAAAAACATGAAAATGCTCTTTAACTTCTTCCCAACATGTGCCATATATGTTGGGAAGTGGTTACCGCAAAACACAGTACAGTTACGTTACCGTGATGGCATAGGTTCAGAAGCTGAGCCCACTCCAACACCGTCGGCTGTCAGCTGTATATTACAACTTGTCAGCCTTATATTACAGCTGACATCCTGCTGTAACGGCCAGGACCAGAGCTAGACTCCGATCCGACAGATTAACCCCTTAGATGCCACTGTAAATTGCGGCCGTGAATCTAAGGGGGTTGTAGCCAATCGGCAAGCATGGGAAATGATCCCGGGGGTGTCGATGGTTGCTATGGCAACCAGAGGTCTAACAATGGCCTCCTGGTCTGTCAAGTACAGAAGCCTATTAGGAGGTGGCGGATCCTAGGGTGCTTGCTGACAATGTCAAACTGAGCTCTAGGACATTGCACTATGTAGGTAGTGCAATGTATTAAAATAGCGATCCGTAAAGCAGGTCTTCAAGTAAAAAAAAAAAGTTTAAAAAGTTAATAAAAATGTTGTATAAAAATATAAAAATTTCAAGTAAAAAAAAACAAAAATTGCCTATTTTCCCATAATTTAAAGAAAATAAACTATACATAATTGATATCGCCGCATTCATAATGACTCAAACTATAAAACTATTATGTAACATTGAACACCGTAAGAAAAAAATATGAAAAACAGTGCCAGAATTCCTGATTTTATGTCACATCTCCACACAAAAAATGGAATAACAAGTGATCAAAAAGTCACATTACCCCACAATAGAACAAATAAAATCTACAGGCTGTCCTGCAAAAAAAGAAGCCCTCACACAGCTTCGTTGATGCAAAAATAAAAAAATATGGCTCTTCAGAATATGGCGACACAGAAAACAAATGATTTATTAAAAAAAGTGATTTTATTATTCAAAAGCTGCAATTCATAAAAAAAACTATATCAATTTGGTATCGCCCTAATCAGGGTTGGGATTCAAATTTTTAACAACAGGTTCCCTGTTTTTCGGACAAAAACATGTGGTGGGGGGATGGGTTCACTGTGTTTTGCCGTGTATCACGCCATTGCATATGATTCTAATAATAAAATAAAACAATTACGATATTCCAAATACCCCCTACATTAAAGTGGACTCTAAATAAAGAAATTCCCTGTCCAGAATGTTTTAGTGTGGATTGCCACACTATTTATATAATTACATAAGCGTACAGACCTACCCACACATTATATTAAACTCATCCATTACGTATAGGCCTATATGCGCACATTCAATATCCTAAGTGTGCTCAGCCCATTTAGTTAGGCTGTGCACATGAGAAGGGAGGAGGACAGTGCGGCGTGCGCTGTAAGCCACGATAACTCTACCGGCTAATGCACAGATACGGTGCCAGGAGCAAGCTCAGTATATATATACAGCACCAGAAGAAAGCTCAGTACATATATACAGCACCGGAACTAAGCTCAGTGCAAATATACAGCACCAGAACCAAGCTCAGTACATAAATACAACACCAGAATCAAGCTCAGTACATATATACAACACCAGAACCAAGCTCAGTATATGTATACAGCACCAGAACGAAGCGCAGTACATATATACAGCACCAGAACAAAGCTCAGTACATATATATATGTTTTGAGCTTGGTTGTTCTGATAAATATGTACTGAGCTTGGTTCTGGGGCTGTATTTATGTACTGGGCTTTGTTCTGGTGCTGTTTATATGTACTAAGCTTTGTTGTGGTGCTGTATATATGTACTGAGCTTGATTCTGGTTTTGTATTTATATGCAGAGCTTAATTCTGGAGTTGCATATATGTTTTGAGCTTCTATTTGGTGCTGTATATATGTATTGAGTTTGGGTTTTATTATGATCAATATAACAATATATATATATATATATATATATATATATATATATACATACAGCACCAGAACCAAGCTCAGTACATATATACAGCACCAGTACAAATGCAGCTCATTACAGAGATGGTTTGCAAATTTAGTTTAAACCCTGCCATATAAGTTTGTACGGCATAAAACTACAGCTCCCAGTATAGCCGGAACGATGTTAAGGATATGCTGGGAGTTGCTGCTTCACATTTAATGACTCACCGTTGACGACTTCTCAGATTCTAGTTGTTCTCTTTACTTTTCCATCTGGTCCAGAACTCTATGATGCCGTCTGGCCATGACCCATTTCTGCGGAAATGGGTATATTTGCTGCTCAGATGTCTTCAGAAGCTCACTTTTCAACATTTCTACACCTATAAACGAAGAGCAAATTCTTATGGTACCACACTCTATGCCCCCAAATATAATAGTATCATACACTGTGTCCCCGAATATAATAGCGCTACACACTGTGCCCCTGAATATAATAGTAACATACACTGTGCTCCTGAATAAAATTGTGTCAAACACTGTAAAGTAATGCACCACACACAGTACCCCTGTAGATAGTGCCCCTCATAGAGCCCTCTGTAGATAGTACTCCCAGTAGAGCACTCTGTAGATAGTGCTCCCAGTAGAGCCCTCTATAGATTGTTCTCCCCATAGAGCCCTCTATTGGTAGTACCGTTCCCTGTAGATAGTGCCCCCTATAGCGTTCCCTGCAGACAGGGCCCCCTGTAGCATTCCCTGTAGATAGTGCCCCCTGTGGCATTCACTGTAGCGTTCCCTGTATAGTGCCCCCTGAAGCGTTCCCTGTAGAGTGCCCCCTGTAGCGTTCCCTGTATAGTGCCCCCTGTAGATAGGCCCCCTGTGGCGTTCCCTGTGGATAGAGCCCCCTGTGGCATTCCCTGTAGATAAAGCCCCCTGTGGCGTTCCCCGTAGCTAGAGCCCCCTGTGGCATTCCCTGTAGATAGAGCCCCTTATGGCGTTCCCTGTAGATAGAGCCCCTTGTGGCGTTTCCTGTAGATAGAGCCCCATGTGGCATTCCCTGTAGATGGGGCCCTATCTACAGGGACCGCGACAAGGGCACAGGGGGCTCTATCTACAGTGACCGCCACAGGGGTCACTATCTACAGGGAATGCCACAAGGGGCTCTATCTACAGAAGACGCCACAGGGGGCCCTATCTACAGGGAATGCCACATGGGCCCTATGTGATGTTACCCTGTAGATAGGGCCCCCTGTGGTGTTCCCTGTAGATAAGGGCCCCCTGAGATGTTCCCTGTAGATAAGGGCCCCTATATAGTCCCATGTAGTTAGTTCCCTATATAGTCTTCCATAGTTCTCATTCCCTATATAGTCCCCTATGTAGTGCCCTATAGTACCCACAGTAGAAGGAAAAAAAACACATTTTCTTACCTGTCCCATTGCCGCGCCATCCTCCAGCGACGTCAGTCCTCCTCCAACGGAACGATGCAGTGGCCGACTGCATTATCACTAAAGCCCCGAATGGCGAGGCATCATGTGCCTCGCCAGGGCAGTTCTAGTCAACTCAAATAGTATCCGCGTCCTAAAGACGTGGATCAGGGTTGCCAACCTCCACTTCAGAAATTTCTGGACAACTGAGCTAAAAATCACGGACAGACCAACATTTTTACGGACACATTACAAAATTAAGTGTAAGGCCCCATGCCATGCAAACGACCATAGATTTAGTCCGTAATTATAGACCCATTCATGTCAATGGCCCATTCACTTTATAATAGGAGCTCGGTCCGCAAATGCGGATAACTGTCCGCAGCCGGTTGTGCCCGTAATCACAGACTGTGATTACGGGCACGGTCATGTGCATTGGGCCTCAGTGATAATAAAGAGCATAACTAACACCTTTTACAAGCGATCACACAAGTGTGATAGTAAAAAGAAGAGTACGGGCACAACTGAAGTTGAATTAAAAAACGATTAAAGTAAGGCTTCTTTCACACTAGCGTTTCTATACGTTTACCTCTCTTCCATCAGAGGAAGAGAGGATCGATAAGTTAAGCAATGGTTCCGTTAGAATTACCATTAATTTCAATGGTAATTCTTTTGTATCAGTTGCTTTCCGTTTGTCTCCGTTTGCTAGGTTTCCATTATTTTTTAATGGAAACAAAAGTGCAATCTGCAGAACCTTTATTTCCTTTCAAAAGAACGGAAACCTAGTGAACGGAGACAAACGGAAAGCAACTGATACAAAAGAATTACCATTAAATCCAATGGTAATTCTAATGGAACTGTTGCTTTCCGTTTAATCATCATATCCAGTACCTGCCAAACACTAGTAGTTGAGGGTTAATTCAATAACGGTGGGCACTGTCTCAGTCTATCCTGCCAGCAACGTCTGTCTGCTGCGTGAGGGTGGAAACTGGTCAGAGTCTTAGAGCCAGACTGGCTGCTGCTGCTGCATGCAGTATGCACTGGGAGTTACTGTGAGACTCACCAGTCATAGCCCCGCTTGTAGCTTTCCCACGCTAATTAAGCACTGGAAAACTACAAGCGGGGCTGCCTCTGACTAGTGAGTCGGACAATCAATCCACCCCCACCCGCACCCCCCTGCCTGGGGTCAGGACCAGGTGACTCACATGTTACTGGTCTCGGTACCGACCCAATGACGGTCTAGGTGTCTCTGACTGAGATCATCCCCAGTCAGAGACAGTCATAGGCTCCTCCACCGCAGCCGCTTTCCTTCTAATTGCCGGCTGTTCTTCCCTTAATTGCACTGTATCTGCACATGTAAATTTATGTACATGCGCAGTGAAAATCATCGGAGGGAACAGAGGAAATCCCGGACAGTGTTTATTTCTGCCGGACGCTACGGACAGCAGAAAAAAACACTGGGTTTTTGCGGACTGTCCGTAAATTTACGGACGGTTGGCAACCCTGACGTGAATACAATTGAGTGCAGGGGACCGGTTCCGGCTTCCCGTTTCACCTGGTTCTGCAAACCGGCTGTCATTTTAACAACTGGTTCGGGAGAACCGGGGCGAACCGGCCGGATCCAACACCTGGCCCTAATCATATCGATCCATGGAATAAAGTTAACATGTACTTTATGGTGCACAGTGCATGCCAGAATTACATTTTTTTTTGGTCATTTCCTCTTCCAAAAAAATGTATAAAAGTGATCAAAAAATCGCATCGTACCAATAAATTCTACAGTTTGTCCGACAAAAAACAAGCCCTCACACAGCTCCATCAAAGAAAAAAGTTATGGCCCTAGTAAGGCGCAGAGGAAAACACATCCTGATGTGCAGGCCAGAGGGAAACATTCCTAAACATAGCATCAAACATAAAAAAAGCTATATAAATTTGGTATCACTGTAAATGTACTGACCCGCTGAATAAAGGTAATATGCCATTTATACTGCACTGTGAACACCGAAAAAAAACAACAATGTCAGAATCACTGTTTTTTGGTCACCTCGCCTCCCAAATAATGGAATAAAAAGTTATCAAAAAGTTGCATACCCACGAAAATGGTGCCAATAAAAACTACAGCTTGTCCCTCAAAAAAAAGCAATCATACGGCTACATGGGTGGAAAAATTAAAATAAGTTATGACTCTAGTAAGGCGGGGATGAAAAAACATCCTGATGTGCTGGCTAGATGGAAGCATTCTATCAGTTTCAGTAGTTATCAAGAACCTAGGATTTGAGAACCAGGAAGGGGAGGGCCATAGCACATCTGGAAGTGAGGGTGCCCGTATTATAAAGGGCAACACTTTCCCTGCAAAGTTTCCCAAACTACAAAGAAAGATAGGTCCCAAAAATGTGCAGATTGTGCTCCAAAAGATTGGATAAGAAAGAACACCATTTGTCAGTACGACACTGGCTTGTGCACAACGGATTGCTTCAAAGTGATATTTTTATTATTTACCCCATTATCATGCCCTCATGTACTACTCACAGCTTACATATGCCCCAACATTATCAATTGAAATACCAGTAAAACTCTAAACAAAACTACTACCAAGCAAAATCCGCGCCCTAGCATCCAAACTGTGCTCCCTCCCTTCTAAGCCCTACACTGTGCCCAAACAGCAGTTTACGTCCACATGTATGGCATTGCCATACCTGGGACAACTTGCTTAACAATTTACGGGGTATGATATGGTCAACATGCTCAGTGCACACATAGAGTATTGCTTTGAGTGGTGTGGTTTCTAAAATGGGGTCACTTATGTTTTGGTACATCAGGGGTTTTGAAAATGCTACATGGCGTCCAGAAACCATTCCAGCTAAATCTACACTCCAAAAGTCAAATGGCACTCTATCTATTCTGAGCCCTCCCATGTGTTCAAACGGCAGTTTATGACCATATATGGGGGTATTGCTATACTTGGGAGACATTGCTTTACAAAGGTTGGGGGGCTTCTTCTGCTTCTGTTTTGTGGAAACAGAATATTTTAAACTACATCTTGTTCAAAAAAATATAATTTTTCATTTTCACGGCACAATTCTAATCAATTCAGGAAAAAACCTTTGGGGTCAAAATGCTCACTATACCCCTAGATCAATTCCTCAAGGGGTGCCATTTCCCAAATCAACTTCTCAGAGGCTTCCACTGTACTAGTACTACAGGGGCTCTGCAAATACAACATGGCACTTAGAAACCAATCCAGCAAAATCTGCAGTCCAATTGCCAAATAGCGCTCCTTCCCTTCTGAGCCCTGCAATGTGACCTACCAGCGGTTTATCACAGCATATGAGAAAGCGCCATACTCAGAAGAAATTGTCTTACAAATGTTGCAGTGTTGTTTCTCCTTTATTCTTTGTAAAAATGAAAAAAACAATTAAGCTAAATCTATATCTTATTGGAAATTTGTTTTATTTTTGCTTCCCAATGCTAATTATTTCAGAAAAAAACATGTGGGGTAAAAATGCTCACTATGCCCCTAGATGAATTCTTTAAGGGGTGTAGTTTCCCAAATTGAATCACTTTATAGGGATTTCCACTGTACTGGTACCTCAGGGGCTCTGCGAATGTGACATGGAGCCCAGAAACCAGTCCAACAAAATCTGGCCAAATGGAGCTCCTTATTTTCTGAGCCCTGCCGTGTGTCCAAACAGCAGTTTATGACCATGTATGGGATGTTACTGAACTCGGGAGAAATTGTTTTGCAAATATTGGATGGCTTTTTCCTTTTTATTCTTTGTGGAAATTAAAATATTTTAGCTAAAACTGCATCTTATTGGAAAAAATTACATTTTTCATCTTCATGGGCCAATGTTAATAAAATCTATGAAAAACCTGGGGGGTCAAAATGTTCACTGCACCCCTAGATGAATTTGTTAAGTGGTGTAGTTTCCAAAATGGTGTCTTTTTGGGGGTGTTTCCTATGGTTTGGCACCACAAGACATTTTCAAACCTGTCATGGTGCCTAAAATATATTCTAATAAAAAGAGGGCCCCAAAATACACAAGGTGCTCCTTCATTTCTGAGGCATGTGTTGCAGTCAAGTAGCATACTAGGGACACATGGGATATTTCTAAAAATGTCAAAATCAGGGTAATAAATATTGAGTTGTGTTTCTCTGTTAACACAATCTGTATTATAGGGGGGGAAAAAATTAATGGAATTTCTGCTTTGCTTTCATTCCTATGAAACGCCTAAAGGGTTTAGAAACTTCCAAAATGCTATTTTGAATATTTTGAGGAGTGCAGTTTTTAAAATGGGGTGATATATAGGGTTACTGACATATAGACCTGTACAAGCCATTTAAGAACTGAACTGGGCCCTACAAAAATAGGTTTTGCAAATGTTCTTGCAAATGTGACAAAATGCTGATAAAGTTATAACCCTTGCGATATTCTAGAAAAATAAAAGGATTTTCAAAACTGACGCAAACATAAAGTAGACATATGGTAAATGTTACTAGTAACTATGGTGTGTAGTATAATTATCTGTCTTACAAGCAGATACCTTTGAATCTAAAAAAAAATGCACATTTTTTCAAGCTTTCGCTAAATTTTGGGTGTTTTTCACAAATAAAACCTAAAAATATCTACCAAATTCTACATCAGGGCCCTTCTAGAACTTGTTCAAATAATCAACCATCAGAACATCCCGTGGTAGAGAGTTTCATAGTCTCTCTGCTCTCACAGTAAAGAATCCACGTCTGGGATGATGGTGACACCTTTTTTTCTCTAGAAATAGGGGATGCTTCCTAGTTCTTGTTACAGGCTTAGGTGTAAATAGAACATTAAAAATATCTCTGTGCCGTCTGTTTTCTAAACTGAATAGCCCAAAGTTTCATAACCTTTCTTGGTACTGCAATTCACCTATTTCCTTAATTACCTTGTTGGCCCTTCTTTGCACTCATTCTAGTTTAGCGACGTCCTTCTTATACACAGGTGCCAAAAATTGTACACAATATTCCATGTGTGGTCTGACTAGTGATTTGTATAGAGGCAAAACTATGTTCTTGTCATGAGCATCTATGCCTTCTTTGATGCATCCCATGATTTTATTTGTCTTGGCAGCAGCTGCCTGGCACTGGTTGCTAAAGGTAAATGTACTGTCCACCAATATCCCCAAGTCTTTTCAGTAGCAGTTTTACCATATAAAGAATAATTGTAAAATTAGTTTACTCGGCCCAAGTGCATAACCTTACATTTATCCACATTAAACTTAAAGGGATTCTCTACTACCGGACAACTGATGAACTATCCACTAGATAGGTCATAAGTACATGATATGTGGGGGTCCAACACGTGGACACCGCACTGTTAAGCCGCTCCAGCTGCCTCCGAGCACCAGACGTACATGCCGGAAGCAATTCGCTTCGGCCCCTGAATAGCGGCCGAGCTGCCGTACTGCATCTCTGCCCCTATTCAAGTGAATAGGAGCAGAGCTGCAGTTCAGCAGCACGGCCGCTATGCTATGTACGGAGCCAACTGCTTCCGTCTTCCTACATATCGGTACACGGAGGCAGCCGGAACGGCTTAACGGTGCGGGGTCCGGGTGTCGTACCTGCACCGATGATATACTGATGACCTATCCAATGGATAGGTCATCAGTTGTTTAGTAGTGGACAACCTCTTTAATTTGCCATTTCTTTGCCCAAGCCTACAGCTTCCCCAAATCCCTCTGTAGTATTACATTATCCTCCTCTGTGTTGATTACTTTACAGAGCTTAGTATCATCTGCAAATACTGAAATTATACTCTGTAATCCCTCCACAAGGTCATTAATAAAGTATCAAAAAGAAGAGGGCTCAATACTGACCCCTGTGAAACCCCACTGGTAACTATGACCTACCTTGAGGATGAACCATTGATAACCACCCTCTTTTTTCTATCACTGAGCCAGTTGTTAACCCAATTACACATATTTTCCCCCTGTCCCCAAATTTTCATTATGTATACCAATCTTTTATGTGGCACAGTATCAAATGCCTTTGAAAAGTCTAGACACACCACAACCACGGCCTTACCCAGATCCAGTCTAGAACTTACCGCCTCATGGAAGCTGATCAGATTAGTTTGACAGGACCGATCCCTCATAAACCCATGCTGATGCTGCATTAACAGTTTATTTTATTTGAGATATTCGAGGATGGCATCTCTTAGAAAAACTCTCAAATATTTTACCCACAATGGAGGTCAAAATTACAGGCCTATAGTTTTCGGCCTCACTTTTTGAACCACTTTTTGAATATTTGCACCACATTTGCTATGCGCCAGTCTTAGGGTATGTGCACGCACACTAATTACGTCCGTAATTGACGGACGTATTTCAGCCGGAAGACCCGGACCGAACACACTGCAGGGGGCCGGGCTCCTAGCATCATAGTTATGTACGATGCTAGGAGTCCCTGCCTCTCAGCAGGACGACTGTCCCGTACTGAAAACATGATTACAGTACGGGACAGTTGTCCTGCAGCGAGGCAGGGACTCCTAGCGTCGTACATAAGTATGATGCTAGGAGCCCGGCTCCCTGCACTGAGTTCGGTCCGGTACTTGCGGCCGAAATACGTCCGTCAATTACGGACGTAATTAGTGTGTGTGCACATACCCTTATGGAACAGACCCAGTCATGATAGAATCCTTAAAGAGGCTCTGTCACCAGATTTTGCAACCCCTATCTGCTATTGCAGCAGATCGGCGCTGCAGTGTAGATTACAGTAACGTTTTTATTTTTAAAAAACGAGCATTTTTGGCCAAGTTATGACCATTTTCGTATTTATGCAAATGAGGCTTGCAAAAGTACAACTGGGCGTGTTGAAAAGTAAAAGTACAACTGGGCGTGTATTATGTGCGTACATCGGGGCGTGTTTACTACTATTACTAGCTGGGCGTTGTGTATAGAAGTGTCATCCACTTCTCTTCACAACGCCCAGCTTCTGGCAGTGCAGCACTGTGACGTCACTCACAGGTCCTGCATCGTGTCGGCACCAGAGGCTACAGATGATTCTGCAGCAGCATCGGCGTTTGCAGGTAAGTCGATGTAGCTACTTACCTGCAAATGCTGATGCTGCTGCAGAATCAACTGTAGCCTCTGGTGCCGACACGATGCAGGACCTGTGAGTGACGTCACAGTGCTGCACTGCCAGAAGCTGGGCGTTGTGAAGAGAAGTGGATGACACTTCTATACACAACGCCCAGCTAGTAATAGTAGTAAACACGCCCCGATGTACGCACATAATACACGCCCAGTTGTACTTTTACTTTTCAACACGCCCAGTTGTACTTTTGCAAGCCTCATTTGCATAAATACGAAAATGGTCATAACTTGGCCAAAAATGCTCGTTTTTTAAAAATAAAAACGTTACTGTAATCTACATTGCAGCGCCTATCTGCTGCAATAGCAGATAGGGGTTGCAAAATCTGGTGACAGAGCCTCTTTAAATATCAGAAATAAGGGTCTGTCTATCACAGTACTTAATTTTTGCAGAACACGAGGGTGTATAGCATCCGTACCCTGTGATTTATCTATTTTAGTGTTTTTAAGGCGGCGCTGCACTTCTTGCTGGGTTAAGCAGGTTTAATGGAGAATTTACTTCTACCTTGATCCTATCATCTGACATTGGATTTTGCTGAGTAAAAATGTTTAGACTATTCCTCATCTTCATCCTTATTTTTGAGGGGGCCAACACTTTTAGTTTTCAGTTTTTTCAAATATATGTATTTTGAAAAATATTTTTGGCTTATTTCTACTTTCTTTGAAAATGAGTCCTCTGTTTTAATCTTTGCTGCCCATATTTGTCTTTTACACAACAGATTTTTTTATTTATAACTATTTAATGACTCTTCTTTTAGTATTTAAAGAGGCTCTGTCACCACATTATAAGTAGCCTATATTGTACATGATGTGATCGGCGATATAATGTAGATTACAGCAGTGTTTTTTTTATTTAGAAAAACGATCATTTTTGACGGAGTTATGACCTATTTTAGCTTTATGCTAATGCATTTCTTAATGAACAACTGGGCGTGTTTTTTCTTTTTGGCCAAGTGGGCGTTGTACAGAGGAGAGTATGACGCTGACCAATCAGCGTCATACACTTCTCCCCATTCATTTACACAGCACATAGCGATATAGGTATATCGCTATGTGCAGCCACATAAACACACTATAACGTTACTGCAGTGTCCTGACAATGAATATACATTACCTCCAGCCAGGACGTGATGTGCATTCAGAATCCTGGCACTTCCTGGCACTTCGCTAACAGAATCCCGACACAACAGCACAGCAAGCGTAATATCGCGAGATTACGTTTGTGTGCTGTAGTTTCGGGATTGTATTAGCGAAATGTCAGGATTCTGAATACACATCACGTCCTGGCTGGAGGTAATGTATATTCATTGTCAGGACACCGCAGTAACGTTATAGTGTGTTTATGTGGCAGCACATAGCAATATAGCTATATCGCTATGTGCTGTGTAAATCAAGGGAGAGAAGTGTATGATGCTCATTGGTCATACGCTCCTCTGTACAATGCCCACTTGGCCAAAAAGGAAAACACGCCCAGCTGTTCATTAAGAAACTCATTAGCATAAAGCTAATATAGGTCATAACTTCGTCAAAAATGATCGTTTTTCTAAATAAAAAACACTACTGTCATTTACATTACAGCGCCGATCACATTATGTACAATATAGGCCACTTATAATGTGGTGACAGAGACTCTTTAACCACATCTGTTTCATCCTGTTTCTAGCTTGTTTATTCCCATAATGTGTATATGATATTAAATGTGGTGTTTTAGAGTATATCCTTCCCATGCAGATTTAGAGGAGATTTGATAAATTGCAGGAAATGTTAAACAAACTTATCTTAGTGGATCAAGTCATGAGATTTTCATTAGCATAGTGAAAATTGATAGGCATTATGCTATGCATTGTTTTTCCAGGATTATTTGCACATATCTTAGTGTATATATATATATATATATATATATATATATATATACTGTATATATATATATATATATATATATATATATATATATATATATATATATATATATATATATATATATATATAACATTTATTCCAGTACATGTTTTAAATATTTTGTTTTGTAAGCAGGAGTTGCTTTTCTTGGAATATTTATATTATACATAATTTTTTTCTCTAAGGTAATGTTTCCAACATCTTGATTGCTCTGTCATGCCTCGAATTTTGTGGGGTTTAATTCCTTTTTATATCATCTCCTTGCTGTGCCCAGTGCCCAAGGGTCAGGAGAATAATTCAAATAAAGCTACAACCCATCGTGGGTCTCAATATGGCCCATGTTATGATGCCAAACATAGGCCAAAATACTGTATCCCAGATTTTATCAATGTTGCTCTTGGGAAAGAGGTAATTACATCCAACACTTGTGGACGTACACCACAAAAACTCTGCTCCTTTTTAGATGCTACAAATGTGACATCACAACGATGTCAGTTATGTGATCTGAGGAAGACTGAAACTTCCTATGCACCATCATATATGACCGACACAGATGCCCAAACATGCTGGAGGTCAGAAAGTGGTATTACGTATCCACAGAATGTTACACTGACTTTACCACTTGGACGAAGATTTGAGCTAGTTTATGTTAGCTTACGTTTCTGTTCTCCACGTCCTGAATCTATGGCAATCTATAAATCTATGGACCACGGAAAAGCATGGATCCCTTTCCAGTTTTATTCTACTCATTGCCGTCGTGTTTATGACCAGGCAACCACCAGTGCTATTACAAAACCCATGCAGCATGAAGCCACCTGTACTGATTTTCAAACAGGAGTTAAACCCCTCACTAAAGGACTTGTAGCTTTTATGCCATTAGCGGGTCGTCCCTCAGCACGCAGATTTGAATACAGTCCTGTTCTGCAAGATTGGGTGACAGCCACAGATATCCGTGTGGTCTTTAATCGACTTCACCATGGAAAGAAAATTGGAATCCGAAGGAAAACTGCTTTTTATGGAGTTTCTGAATTCCAGGTTGGAGGAAGGTGCAAATGTAATGGTCATGCATCAAGTTGTATAGATAGTAAGGAGGGTTTTGTATGTGACTGTCAACATGATACCATTGGTCCAGAATGTGATGCCTGCAAGCCATTTTATTATGATAGGCCTTGGCAAAGAGCAACTCCAAGCAATGCACATGACTGCGTGGGTAAGTTTGCAAAGGTACAGTTAATGACAATCTCTCTAACAGTATTTAATGGATATGTATAATGATCTTTAAATATATTTTTGTGTTGTTTTATTCTATCACTGAGATTTAGCCTTTGTTGTGTCAGATTTTTTTTTATTTCCGTGGCAGATATATGAATAACATAAAATTATAAAATATAGTAAAAATAGCAATAGTACTTGGCCAGAATTCATTAAAAGGGAATCTGCCACTTAGATGCCCTAAGCCAACAAGGGCGCTTTTAAAAAGCATGTCCTGCATGGTAACAGAGCCTTCTGCTCAGCTGATTGGCCAAGTGAAACAACATGGCATCCTCCAAGGAACTTTATGTACTAACATTTTTATTGGATGTGGCCATGTGATCCCACTTAAAGACATTTTGTCACAGGTTTACTTATCTAAAAAGTTCTTGGTGGGTGTTACTCACTATTGTATATTATAGTAAACATCACGTTACATTAAAGAATAATTTAGGGTCAGACTGAGTACTTCAATTTAAAATAATAATGCATATGGCAAATGTACAGACAGACTGCAGAACACCATTATAGGTATTATGTTAAAACTTAATAGATGTACAAAATACAGTTTTCACCTCTTTTGGCTGCATTCACTCTTCATACTCCTGAAAGCAATGAAGATTTACATGCTGCCTTTTAATTCATGGCTTCTCATTTAATGCATTAGAAGAGCTGGAGGTTTAATAAAAAGATGCATTGTATGCCTTAGCTATTGATTTTGCTCTGTAATGAAGCATGCAGGTTTTTCACCTATAGTATACTGCACAAATCCTGCAGCAGGGGAGCTTCAGTGAGACTGGTAAGAATAATTAATTTAGTCTACATTTCTTTAATCTTTTATTGTTCTGCCACAGTTGATGAAAGAATAAAGAACTCCAGGGGTACAGTGTATTTTCATTGTTCATTTAATAATTAATTTTTGTAATGCATAATTAATTTTGCTATGTAATAGACACTTCAACATTGCTTATCAACATTTATTTTAAAATTGTGGAGCTTACCAACACAAAAGTTTATTACATCTTGAAGCACTGCCCCGTGGCTATCCGGGTCTCCTTCCTGTGCAGCCCCTCCACTCTCGTCCCAAAAATGGTCACTGATGGACCCAAAAATGCACTGCACCAATGCTAGTTTCCTGGTAAACAAATGAAAGAATTATACAAAGCTTTCATCTGCACTTGCACACCAGGAAACTAGTGCAGGTGCAGTGCATTACAATAGGAGATGCTGAGGGACGGGGTCGCATCACATGCCGCTCCATCAGTGGCCATTTTCAGAACTAGAGGGGCTGCCCGAAATGTATTCGGGAGTTGAGAGTTATAGCTGTCAGTCGAACTACATCATCTCCATCATCACCATATCCACCTGCATGTCCTATCAGCATTCTTACCAACTATCCCAATCAAGTGCAAAAGAGGAGGTTATGCTAGCTGGCACTTAAAAGTGGATATTCTATACATTTCTGGGGTTCCTAGTTGGGTTGGGGCTAAAAATGTCTCACTATTTGGGATTTAAATGTTGATAAGTATGCGTGAGGTACATATGCACAATTACACACAGGACCACAGGACTATGTGATGACTGTAAGTCATGAATGCTTGCTCCAAAAAGAATAGCCGTCCCTGATCCCTATCTCCAGCAGTGCATCTGTCGCTTCTTTAGTGCATCTAGTGCATTATATTGGAAACTTTGAAAGGCTGCTTTGTGTGTGAACATGCTGGTAATTATTAGAGGCTTAGAGGAAAGTTGTTCTACCAGGCCTTCTATATAATAATCAGGATTTAAAATCCTTATAAGGTATAAGATGAAGGAAATTTTATGAAACAAGTAATAATATGTAAACTGATAATTTTTTTTTCTGTTATAGCTTGTGAGTGCAATCAACATTCAAATCGTTGCCGATTTAACATGGAACTGTATAAGTTATCAGGTAGAAAAAGCGGAGGTGTATGTTTAAACTGTCGTCACAACACTGCTGGACGCCACTGTCACTACTGTAAACAGAGTTATAAGCGTGATTTGAGCAAACCTATGTCGAGCCGAAAAGCCTGCAAGCGTAAGTATCAATAGATAATATTACTTAATATAACTAATAACAAATCACATGTATTTTTATATGGTGTACTTTAGGTGTTTCTTTATAATATACTTGCGGCTCACTGAATTGAAGATCAGCCAGTTGCATGGCCAAGCACAAGCTTGTTCAGCTCTTTTAGTAACTCCCATAGACCCACTAAGGCAGAGGCCCCTAAAATGTGCTTATCTTAATAGCCAAGTTTAATGATGATAAGAAAAAGAAACAGAAATGGAAGAAATTGATCCAGCGCTGTCGGAGTGTTTAAAAAGGTATGTAATCCTATGTTTATTCGATATTCTACTCACTACTGCCGTGCTACCAAGTCTGCCTGTATGTCCGATTTTATACCTTCTCTGATATCGAATAAACATAGGATTACATTCCTTTTTAAACACTCCGACAGCGCTGGATCAATTTCTTCCATTTCTATTTGCTATCCACCGTGGACCGTTGCGGAGATCCGAGCGAAGCTGGAGTGTCGGGCGTTGGACTGGTGAGCTGGAGGTTTCCTCCCCTTGTTTCTAGAAAAAGAAACATTATAAAACACTCCACTAAAATTGTAAAAATCAAATGGATGTTATTTTAATCAACAGGTAAGAAATAGAAATAAAAATATATGAAACTGAAATTTCCAATGCGAAAAAATGAACGAACTCACTACAGACGGTCGGGTACTGGATCGCACCCAGCTCTTCCCAGTACCCCTGGTGGCGGTGGGTATCGGGATAAAAATAGGGGTTAGTGTTAGCCTCTGCATCGGCTAACACTAAGCCCCGCATTAGTAATGGACGCTGTCAATCAGCCAGCAGCTATTACTAAGGCAGTAGTAATAAAGTTTTAAAAAAATACTAAGACACTGAAAAAATATTTTATTGGAATTAAAAAAAACACAACCCTCATTAACCATTTTATTGCAAATAAAAAAGCCATCATCAAAGTAGTCCTCGAATCTGACTTAGTCCAAAAACCGAACCTGTAAAAAAAGCGCAAACACAAAAAAAACATTAGTAACACATGTGATAGGCTTAGATACAGGGCCCATGTGTGATACTGTCTGTTGTACCCTGTAGGCTTAGATACAGGGTCCCAGCAGACAGTAATCTTATACAGTATAAGTTTATAGTCTGCTGGGGCCCTGTATCTAAATCTACTATGTGGTAGGCTTAGTTTCACAGCCCATCAGATAGAATCACACATGGGCCTTGTATCTAAGCCTACCATGTGGTAGGCTTAGATACAGGGCCAGCAGACACGACCACATCATGTGTGAGCCTGTCTTATGGGCCCCGTTTCTAAGCCTACCACAGGCTAGGTTTAGATACAGAGCCCCGGTGAAGAGTAATCTTATACAGTATGAGAATACGGTCTGCTGGAGCCCTGTATCTAAGCCTACCATGTGGTAAGCTTAGATACAGGGCCCATCAGACAGGATGACACATGGGCCATGTATCTAAGCCTAACATCTGGTAGACTTAGATAAGGGCCCAACAGATAGAATCACAGCATGTGTATTTCTAAGCCTACCTTATTTTTTTGCCGACTCCTATCTCTATAGAGCCATGATTTCACACAGTATCTTGCATGAAGTCCAATAAGCAAAGAAAAAAAAAGTTGGAATTAATAGAACTCTGAACTTATTAGGCGGTATCCATCAGTTCTGGGTGTATAGTTGGCCACCAAGGGCATAAAGGAACAATTATCATATCTCTGCCCACTATCCCAGAATCAGGATTAATTTCCATGTTGTGTGGACATGTGCTGGAAGTGATACCTTCTGTTTTAAGGTGTAGCTGTGTTCTTCATAAATCCTAAAAGAAATTAAACAGAGAAGATAATCTTAGGAGCAGAAAAGAATGAGCAAGTTTGGTTGTTTAACCTGTTGTTCTCTTTTTGAGTTAATAAATGTCTTATTTTTCAATGTGCGAACCCTCTGAAATCAGCAGTTTCAGCTCACATCTATTTCATGTGTATGGCCACATTAGCAGAAAAAACACATAAAGAATAAAAGTTATAAGCTACAGTGGACAAGAGAACCTTGCCCAAATTACATTACAATCTACTCTAAAATATAAAAGACAACAAGGTTTGGGATAGAAATATGATTTATGTGCTATGTGTGTGAGCTTGGGAGTGTGCATTGATTTCAAGTGTGCAGTGTCTTAAGTGTGACTTAAGATTCAGTAACTTTAGATTGTCAATTCAGAAGAAATTGTTGCTTGGGGTGTTTAGTGTATTTTATTTTCCTACAACGGTATATTGATTTTAGATCCCCATTAGACACAATGAACTCCATTGCTGCCAATACTACCCAGTGTACATTCTGTGCCACGTATGCCATCCTTGAACAGCCATTTGAGGGACTATACTGCTGTGCAGGGTGTGTGAGAATTGGTCATTTGGAAGCCCAGATTCTGGATCTAAGTGAGCAAGTTTCAACACTGTGGGCAATTGACAACATGAAGAGGAGTTTTGTGCTCGCTGAGCAAGCCCCCACTGGGGCAGATGCAGGGGAGGATGGGAGCATGAAGGTTCAGGCTGTTGAGGCAGCTAGCTGGGTAACAGTTAGAAGGCGGGGTAGAGGCAAGAGTGTCTCGGAGACTAGTCCTGATCTAAACACCACAATAACTTTGCCAAGTTGGCAAATGAGGGGGACATCAGTTAAGGGGTAGCACTTCTGCAGCTAGACACCTCCTCTAGCAACCAGGGGAATGTCTGCTCCAGTTAGGAGGGAAATGGAAGTATAGTAAAGGCTAAATAGGTCCTGGTAGTGGGAGACTCTATTATTAGGGGAACAGATAGGGCAATCTGTCACAAAGATCGGGACTACCAAACAGTTTCCTGTCTTCCGGGTGCTCGGGTTCGGCATATCCCAGATCACGTTGACAGATTATTGGGAGGGGCTGGTGAAGACCTAGCAGTCATGGTGCACATTGGCACAAATGACAAAGTTAGAGGTAGGTGGAAGGTCCTAAAACAAGATTTCAGGGACTTGGGTAACAAGCTCAGGGCAAGGACCTCAAATGTAATATTTTCAGAAATACTGCCTGTACCACGTGCTACACCAGAGAGACAGCGGGAGATTAGGGAGGTGAAGTAGTGGTTAAAGAATTGGTTTAGGGAAGAGGGGTTTGGGTTCTTGGAGAACTGGCCCGACTTGTCAGTTGGCTACAGACCCTATGGTAGGGATTGACTGCACCTAAATGGGGAGTGTGCAGCTGTGTTGGGAGAAAATATGGCTAGAAGATTGGAGGAGTGTTTAAACTAGGGAATGGGGATGGCAATTAATGTATAGGGGAAGGACAGCATAGCTAGTGAGCTGGGGCTAAGAAATGAACATGGGGTAGAATAGAGGAATGGATTAGAACAGTTAATAGAAATAATACGAAAAAGTGGTACAGATAAACACATAAAGTGCATGTACACTAATACCAGAAGCCTCAATAACAAAATTTAGGAATTAGAGTTGTTAATGCTGGAGGAGAATTGTGACATAGTGGGGATAAGTGAGACATGGCTGGATGATAGCTATGACTGGCTGTTAAAAATGCAGGGTTACAGTCTTTTTAAAAATGATTGTACTAATAAGAAAGGGGGAGGGGTTTGCTTCTATGTAAAATCCTGCCTAAAACCCATCCTGCGTGATCATATCTATGAGAGAAATGAACATGTGGAGTCCCTACGGGTGGAAATCAGGGGCCGGAGAAAGAATAATAAACTACTGATAGGGTAGAGAGAAAAAGAACAAAAAACGGTTCTCCTCTAAGGTAAATAACGTAGGTACTATAGAGTGAAAAAGAAGGTATTGATACACTCACCTACTGGGGTTGTGCAAGATGGTTGGCAAAACTCAATTGTAAGACGTATAGCAGCATATCACTGCAGAGTGGAATGGAGTCCACAGCATGCAAAGCCTCAGGAGTGGAACATCGGGTGTGCGTATAGAAACAACTTCAGCCAATGATGAATCTGGTTGAGGAGAAAAAAGAGAGAACAATTCCTAGGAGAGGCGCTCCTTTGTCCGTGGTTTATATCCGGATGCTTCAAGTAGGTGAAGACAACTCAGGTGAGATAAAAATACGATGTTTATTCTTTGTCGTAAAAAAACCATAGGCATAGGGGATAAAAAGATAAAAATGAAAATACAGTGTGACTGAACTAGGGTCTTCATCAGGCATAAAGAAACTTCACAGAGCGAGCTTTATACATGTTAGTCCGTGCTTAATGACGTGGGGGTCAAACTGTAAAGGTTAACGTTCAAAGGAGGAGGTGTTTTAGCTTTCTTCATACACGGACTGCAAAGTACAACTTTGTGTCTCAAAAAATGAAACTGACATCAATATATTTACTTGTTTTAATCTTTATGGTGTGCAATTTTAAATACTTTTGTGTCAAAAAAAAGACAAAAGTATAATAGGTGGTTAGTATGGTGGTTAGTGGGGTTTACTTGAAGTGTATGTGTTAAACTTTGAAACGTTATGTTCATTATGCAGTGAAGTGCTCCAGATGCAGGAGCCGGGAGTAGTTTGCATACTTAATCCCCGTGTCCAGACATAAAAGATGAAAGGTTATATGATGCTTGATGAGTCGAATGTAATTTAGTGTCAAAGAGGAGAATGGTAAGTGTTTTGGCCACTACAGAGAAATCTCATGTATTATGGACATATCTGCCTTCAGGATCAAGGGGCAAGGGATGCTTGCTGGCTGAAGCGCTACTTTACAGCAAAAGAAGGAGAGACCTTCTAGTTTAAGTTGGCCACCTCAGGGTTTGACCCATAGGTTCCAAGTATATAGAATACTGCTTAATAACTAGGAGGATTTAACAAGAAGGAAACCTAGCCTGTTTGTTTGCGAATAGATATCCTACGTGAGACAGAACAACCAAGGTGCTGACAAAGCTAGTTTATTATTATGAATCCCAACAATCAACACACAAACTTCAAGTAAACCTCACTAACCACCAAAAAGAATAAAAGAAGTTAATATATTTCATGTCAGTTTCATTTTTTGAAACACAAAGTTGTAATTTGCAGTCAGTGTATGAAGAAAGCTAAAACACCTCCTCTTTTGAACGTTGACCTTTACTGTTTGACCCTCACGTCATTATGCACGGATTAACATATATAAAGCTCGCTCTGAGAAGTTTCTTTATGCCTGATGAAGACCCTAGTTCAGGGTCGAAGCGCGTTGCACTGTATTCTCATTTTTATCTTTTTATCCCCTATGCCTAGGGGTTTTACGAAAAAGAATAGACATTGTATTTTTATCTCAACTGAGTTGTCTTCACCTACTTGAAGTATCTGGATATACACCACGGACACAGGACCGCCTCTCCTTGGAGTTGCTCTCCTTTTTTTCTCCTCAACCAAAATACTGATAGGGGTTTGTTATAAGTCTCCAAGTATAATGGAAGAAGCTAGAAACAGGTTGAAACGGATGTGGTTAAATAAAACAGTAAGGGAGCAATAAATGATAAAAGAAAGAGTTCAAACTAGTAAAGCAAGAAGATGAGGCATTAAATAATTATAAAGAAGAAAAAGTTGTGTAAAAGACAAATAATAACCGCAAAAATTGAAACAGGGAGACTTGTTGCAATAAAAATAGAAATAACCCAAAAATATTTTTCAAATACATAAATAATAAGAAACTGAAAACTGAAAGTATTGGCCCTCTCAATAATAATCTGTGTATAATAGTGGAGAAGGATGAGGAAAAAGTCCAATCTATTAAAAGCCTTTTTCTCTACTGTATTTACATGGAAATATCCAATGTCAGATGACATGATTAGGGATAAAGTAAATTCTCCATTAAATGTCACCTGCTTAACCCAGCAAGAAGTGCAGCACCACCGTAAAAACACTAAAATAGATAAATCACTGGGTCTGGATGGTATACACTCAGCAGGAATTAAGTGCTGTGATAGACACACCCTTATTACTGATGTTTTAAAGGATATCTACACCTTTGAATACTTTTTTGTATGTGTGTATTAGAGTGTTTTGTGCAACTTTGTGATTTGTTTTTATTAAAAATTATTTTTACTTTTTCAGATACAGCTTCTATGTATCCTGGATACTTAGAAGCTGTATTCTGTGCTGGAACATGAATCCGACAGGTCAGCAGGACTGACGGCTTCGGTGACAGCAGGTCCTGTGTGTCTCTGATATGCAGGTTCCAGCTATTATCAATCACATATAACAGAAAATAGAAGAGGATATCCAAAATCCCAGAATAGTGTGGTTGAAGGGCCACACGGTGCCGTCCTAGAAATTAAACCAAAAAACAATAAACCCAAAAACTATCCAGGACAAAACAAGCACTTATCTGGGTAAGAGAAATTCAGATATTGATATATAAAGAATAAATATCTATAAATATTGTAATATAAAAATAGTTTAATTCGTAGAAGAGAAGAAAGTAATGCAGACAAATTCCCACAGAATTCATGTACAGTGATAGAATACAATTTAAAAACTACCTGGCCAGGAATAATTTAGAGTATTTTTTGGTTTATTGTTTTTTTTTTTATTATCAATCACATCTTCTTTTTAAAATATTTATTAATGACCTCGTAGAGGGTGTACAGAGCATAAGGAAGAGGATAATGTAACACTACAGAGGAATTTATGGAAGCAGGACGTTTGGGCAGAGATGGCAAATGAAGTTTAATGTGGATAAATGTAAGGTTATGCACTTGGGCCGAGGAAACAAATTTTACAATTGTTGTTTAAATGGTAAAACACTAGGTAAAACCGCTACTGAAAAAGATTTGGGGATATTGGTGGATAGTACAATTACCTTTAGCAACCAGTGCCAGGCAGCTGCTGCCAAGGCATATAAAATCAAGGGATGCATCAAAAGAGGCATAGATACTTGTGACAAGAACATAGTTTTGCCACTATACAATTTACTAGTCAGACCACACATAGAATACTGTGTACAATTTTGGGCATCTCTGTATAAGAAGGATATGGCTGAACTAGAACAGGTGCAAAGAAGGGCGACCAAGGTAATTAAGGGAATGCGGTACCAAAAAAGGTTATTCAGCTTAGCAAAAAGACGACTTAAGGGCGATATAATTACAATGTACAAATAAATAATTGGACAGTACAGAGATCTTTCTAATGATCTTTTTACACATAAGCCTGCAACAAGGACAAGGGGGCATTCTCTACGTTTCGACGAGTAAAGGTTTCACCTTCTTCACAGGCGAAGATTCTTTACTTTGAGAGCAGTGAAATTATGAAGATCTCCTCCATAAAATGTTGTGATGGTTAACTCTTTGAACAAGTTCAAGAAGGGCCTTGATGCCTTTCTTAAATAATATAAGTACTAGATTCTGGAGATGGGATGTTGATCCAGGGATTTATTCTGATTTCCATATTTGGAGTCGGGAAGGAATCTTTCCCCAAATGAGGCAATAGGAATCAACCTCATGGGGGTTTTGCCTTCCTCTGGATTAGCACGGTAGGATTATAGGTTGGACTTGATGGACCTGTGTCTTTTTTCAACCTAATCAACTATGTAACTATGTAACTATGTAACTATATTGTAGTAGAGATCAGATTATAATTTGTTAGCAATAAAATAATTTCATTTTCAGCTTGCCAGTGTCACCCCATAGGAGCAATCAACACCATGTGCAATCAAACAACAGGCCAATGTCAATGCAAAACTGGAGTTACTGGTTTAACTTGCAATCGTTGTGCTCAGGGATATCAGCAAAGTCGTTCTGCACATATGCCTTGTGTCCGTAAGTAATATGATAAAATGATACAATTGTTAGTTGCGTAGGTCAAGCTGCAAGGATATACTGTAAACATTGGATCCACTGTATTTTCCCTGCAGACATTTTCTTCTTAAACACCATTGTCATGATGCAGAAGCACTTTAAACATTTTAACTTTTTTAACATTTTAACTTTAAACACTTTTCCATAAAGGGCTAAAGCATACTTTTACTCCTAATGAGATTTTTCACTAGACATTTAAAATTCTGTCTCTTGTTTGTCACCATCTCCTTGGCAACAGAATGCAAATTATTACTTATGATCTGTTGCCATGGAGACAGTAAGAAGAAACTAACAGACTCAGGTATAGGTGTTTTCTGACCCCTACAAATATTTTTTAATTAACTCAAAACATTTAAAAAATACAGTGTTTATCTTTTACATTTGCTGCCTTTCCCATGCTACCAGTCAGGGGTGCTCTAGTGCCACGTGACCGCAGAAGCTATTTGCTGGTCGCAGTGTTATATCAACCCTAGTAACATCATCACTGCATTCAGTCATTGGTTGGCGCAGTGATGTGGAGCTAAATGATACATCCGCACTCTGCAATGACAACAGGAAGCATTGTGAAACTCGGTGACTGCCATAGTGGAATTTAAAAGCCGAGTACATTAGTTAATAGTTCACAGACATCCGCCCAAAATATTCCTTTTCCCCAATGTCCTTTGCTGATACATGCTTACCCCTAAAAATATGGTCAAGGGAGAAGAATAGTAAGAGATCTTAGCACCTACTGGTACAGCCCTGTATGATGATTTTAAAGGCATAAAATTATTACTGCATGAATTGAAGTTATACAATACCCATATCACTTGTCTTGTTACATTTTCTAACGTCTTCTAGACCACATTTACCAAAAAATGATTAATATAATACTGAGAGACGGACACATGCTCTATTTGTGTAGAGACAGTTGTTTCAGCTCAGTAGCCAGTCTTTGCTTTTAAAGCAGCCTAGCAATAATAAATTTTACTTAGTTTCACATATCCATCTAGTTCAAACATTCTTAGACTTCAATATAAGACATCTAAAAAAGTTACGCACCAGTGGATCACTCTGTCCCATCTTTGTAGAACTTCTTTACTTCAAACACTTTAGTAGGTACTGCAACAACATTTCTATTCAGTTAAAACCAGGACCCTTGAAGGATAGGAGTAACATTTCACAAGAAACACCAACTATTCAAAGTGTATCCATTGACTTAAAAAAAATTTATTCTGCTTAATATAAATGCAATCTGTAAAGATTATGATTATGTCCCTCTTTACATTTTTGGGGGATGCTGTTCATCACTTGTTTGTACCGCCTCTACTGTAACAACTCTAATATGTACACGGGACATATCACCCATCAGATAATAATTTACTAGCACTCTTATAGAGTGGTCCTATACAACCGCCGGTATCCTCATAGAACATCACCATTGTTATAACACATTAATATGGGTACCTGATTTCATATCCCGATATTAGCCATCACCGTGCCCAATATTCTATGATGACTATCACTGGACTATAAAAACAAGTAACCGTTGTAAACGTAGCTTTATTATCATACCTTGATATTATCAATTAGAAGGGTATCTTTCAGCTAAGGATTGCTACACTTGAATGTAACTAGGAAGGTTGGTTACATGTGCTAGCACTGTTATATAACAGCATAGAATATAGTGTACGCTTATTCTAAAATGCAATTTTTAGACATTAATATGGAGCAAACAGACAGCCGCATCTGATATGTGAATACTAATGTGGCAAATTGACCACTGTGCCTGACATGGAATAAACATAGAAGTTCAGACCAACAGCACTGAGTTAAAATCCAAGATGGGTGAACGTCTACATAAAACCATGATTTACATAAAACCATGATTGTGGGCTCAACTTTTATCAATTAATTAAAAATTTGGGACAGCACTTTGAGGTACAAAGATGAAAAAATTGTGTTTTGTTCTCCCATGCAGCTATGTTTCATCACTCACAATGGGGCTTTTTTCAAGCAGATATGGAAATAGTGAGGTGACGAGTGGATCGCCACAACTGCCAAGTTTGCTGAGTGAAATATAATCAAAAGGAACTATTGCCCTCTTCACCCTAGCTAGGGACACACTTTAGAGATCCTCATAGCAACAACCGCCACCCCAGTGGGCGGATAGTGTTATATGCCCACCTTCCCATTAGCCAGAATCCTGTCAGTTCCCACTTCTCATATATAACGCACAAGCTTGATTAGATCAAGCTTCCTTAAAGAACTAAGCAATTAGCACAACGAGTTGGGGAAAGCTGACAAAAAATAAACAGAGGGAAAAAAAATACCTCTAATAATGGACCCCACAGAGAAATATCGCCACATTTTATAGGCCAAAATTCACAAAAGCTTATAAAGGCAGAAGGCCCTCTAAAATAGAAAAGAAAATGGTCAAAGCCACAAGCATTAAAATAAATAGATAAATACTCAGCCTGCTAGGCCTCATACAGTCATATAGTTCGCTGTGCACTCCAGGTGATATATCTGGGGAAAACACCTAGTCATCAGGCTTATTTGCTTGTTTTTCTCTCTCCCACAACACCTTCATCTTTCATTGTGGATGTGTCAGTCCCAAATTCACAATGTTGCCTCGTCGGGTAGTGTTTTCAATCTCCTCCAGTTATTTCCCCGTTTTCGGCTGCAACAAACACGCTTCCCATAGGGTAACACTGTTTATTTAAAACATTTAAAACACTGCATATTGAGTACTCAAGGCCTATTTACATGGGCCAATGATAGGGCGAACAACTGTTTATACGAATGCTAGTTCCCAATTATTGCCCTGTTTAAACAGGTCAGTGATCAGCCGACAAATGAGCAAACTCTTGTTCATCGGCTGATTGAATCTTTTGTTCTGCCCTGAAAATCATTGTTGTTGGCAGTACATCTCCCCTTTAAACAGGGAATGTGCTGACATTATGTAAATTGTATGGGTACCAAATAATCGTATTAACAATCATTCACCCGCATACAGTTTACATTATCCCCTGTAAAAGTCATATAAATGAGCGCCGATAAATCTGTAATTATCAGTGATCGGCGCTCGTTATGCCCATGTAAACCCAGCTGCTTTATAAGCGTAGCATGGAGACAAGCATATCAAATGGTCGTCTACTGACCAATCACCTGCACCGAATGCATTTCGTCTTCATGACTTCATTTATATTTCCTCTTTGCGTTTCCTTTCTGTGATTGAGCGATGGGCAATCAATATTATAGTATAAATATTTTAACTTTCACTGATTTATTGTGTTGTATTTACAATCCGAATGTAGTTAGGGGCATTGGCTATGATTGGGGTGATTTTTTCAGGGTGGCACCCCTAATTAGTATGTCGCTCTTAAGGGAGAGATTAGATTAGGGACACTCAGCAACTCGCAATATCTCATCCTTCACTAAATACATTATCGACACTGTGTATCCAGATAGCTTTATCAATTGCCTACCTATAAAAAACATCTTGTTTGATTAGTTCTGAACATGAGGATGGACTCTACATACTTTCATTTCCTCACGAAATGTTGCATCTTATTTTGGCAATTAAAAAAAGGTTACATTTTAACACAGTTAAAACACTAGAGCCAGTAACTATAAGTTATAAAGTGCAGCAGTTTAAACGCACAATGCACCCGGTCCTGAAACTATTCAAACCTCGGATTAGGATTTCTATGGCCACTCACATTGCTGTCTACTCTTGGTAACTAAACAACCCTCCTTTTTCTTTTCTCTGCGTTCCAACACTGCAACCCTTCTGCTTGCCTTTTCCCTGAGCCCATCTGTGGCACCTCTAGAAGCTGCACTCACACTGAATACAGTCTCCATCAAGATGACACATAATCAACCCTCCTATGCAGGCCTCCTCTGTTACCTGTCTTCCTGGTCTCACTAGCAAACCCTTTGCCTACATGTAGCTCTGCAGAGACAAAGATGGTTCACTTGGTCTCCAAAACACATGCCTTTTTCTAATGGATGATGCCCACTTACTTAGGACACAGGATACCTCATGAGACAGAGACACTTTTAACAAGGTAATCTGTAAGATACTCATAAAGGGTTAAACTAGTGGATGCTAAGAGGTCCTTTTGTACAGCCATAACAAGAGTTTAGAGGGTTATATACTATTTCTGACTTCCAGCTTAAAAATACATTTGGAAGTAGCATTATACAAAATATGTCCTTCCTTACCTTTCCTCCTCGTTCCAGTTATACCAAGATGAGTTGTGCACGATAACTAGCTTTTATTAAAAAAAAACTTTGCGTTACTCGCAGCCTCCGACAGAGTAAGCCAAAAGTATTCTTTTTTTTTCTATATCTGGTCATCTAGCGCCACTCATCTTGGCATAACTCAAACCAGAAGGAAAGGTAAGCAAGGACACATCTGTACATCAATGAAACAGGTACTGGATAAGGGATAACTGTTTTTTTACATAAATGCAGATATATGCAATCAGTTGCATGCATCTGGTGCAGACATTTTAAATGGTCCAACCAAACGTAATGAAAAACCTTTTCTTAGGCCTGATTCACACGAACGTGTTAAACGTCTGTGGGACGGACGTTGAAACAGTAGCCATCCTACGGACCTATGTAATTCAATGTGGCCGTTCACACAGCCGTTGTTTCTACGGACCATGTGAAGGGTCCGTGGGAAAATAGGACATGTCCTATCTTTTCACACATCACGCATTCCCTCCATAAACTCAACTATGGGGGATGCGTGACATCGCGTCCCGCAAAGCTGAGCACGGATGCACCTCCGACGTGAAAAACTGCAGTTTTTCACGTCCGAGATGCGCAGCGTTCGTGTGAATCAGGCCTCATATTGTTAAATTGTGTCCGGGTACTATCTGTGACATAGGCAGAGAGCCCTTCCACTAAAAAAACATACATAAATAAATCAAATAATCAAAGCACAGTAGTGTAATTTCACTGCCATTTGAATTAAATATTTAAAGTTACAGTAAATTTGTGTTATCTACAATACCATTTTTGTTTATTATTTTTAGGAGAGGTTCAAGAAGAGATGACTACAACAGCAGCCTATCCTCTAGAATGGAAAGCAGGTATTTTAATATAACTAAACCAAATGTTGGTATGAGATTCATAAAACCTTAATTAGTTAAAATAAGAGCCAGGAAGTGCTGATCAGCAGCTGGGTGAACATGTCTTACATTTAGACAAGATAACTGAGCACCTGAAATACAGATGTGTCTACCTATACTTTTGCTTGGATTTGGTTGAGGACTCCAAATTATCATAAAACAAAGTCAATACAATATTGCGACATGCTAAGTACTTGACAGGCTGCAATTGAAAACACAACCACTAGATGGCAACAAATAGACACATATAGCATAGACATCTCGTGACAGAGTATCGCAAAATCATGTGGTTTTTTTTCAAAGATACTAATCTCGCACCACACATCTCAGGATATGTGGAGAAAGGAGGAAAGATAAGGGAGGATATGATTAAGGACAGTTTGTCTGTTCAAAACGCATTAACGTTTGTATTTTAACACTCACTGTACCACAAATGTTGGAATAAAGCTTTGTACATTTGATCCTTTGCCTGGGTGCCAGTTGTTTCCTTCATTTGTAAGGGAGAACACATCTGTAAATATAGTAAAGAAATACTGATAACAGTTAACCATGAACATTCGAGCAGTGGTGAATATATTTATGATTAACCCCTTCCCTCTTTAGCCACTTTTGACCTTCCTGACAGAGCCTCATTTTTCAAATCTGATATGTGTCACTTTATGTGGTAATAACTCCGGAATGCTTTCACCTATCCAAGCGATTCTGAGATTGTTTTCTCGTGACACATTGGACTTTATGTTACTGGCAAAATTTGCTCGATATGTTCAGTATTTAATTGTGAAAAACACCAAAATTTAGCGAAAAATTGCAAAAATTAGCATTTTTCTCAATTTAAATGTATCTGCTTGTAAGACAGGCAGTTATAATACACAAAATTGTTGCTAATTAACATCCCCCATATGTCTACTTTAGATTGGCATCGTTTTTTGAACATCCTTTTATTTTTCTATGACCTCACAAGGCTTAGAACATTAGCAGCAATTTCTCACATTTTCAAGAAAATTTCAAAAGGCTATTTTTACAGGGGCCAGTTCAGTTGTGAAGTGGTTTTGAGGGCCTTATATATTAGAAACCCCAAAAAAGTCACCCCATTTTAAAAACTTCACCCCTCAAAGTATTCAAAACAGCATTTAGAAAATGTCTTAACCCTTTAAACATTTCACAGGAATTAAAGCAAAGTAGAGGTGAAATTTACAAATTTCATATTTTTCTGCAGAAATACATTTTTAATACAATTTTTTTTATAACACAGAAGGTTTTACCAGAGAAATGCAACTCAATATTTGTTGCCCAGTTTTTGCAGTTTTAGGAAATATCCCACATGTGGCCGTAGCGTGCTACTGGACTGAAACACCGGCCTCAGAAGCAAAGGAGCACCTAGTGGATTTTGGGGCCTTATTTTTGTTAGAATATATTTTAGGCACCATGTCAGGTTTGAAGGGCTCTTGCGGTGCCAAAACAGTCAAAATCCCCCAAAAGTGACCCCATCTGGGAAACTAGACACCTCAAGGAAATTATCTAGGGGTGTAGTGAGCATTTTCACCGCACAGGTTTTTTACAGAAATTATTGGAAGTAGGCCGTGAAAATTAAAATCAACATTTCTTCAAAGAAAATGTAGGTTTAGCGATTTTTTTTCTCATTTCCACAAGGACTAAAGGAGAAAAAGCACCGCAAAATTTGTAAAGCAATTTCTCCCGAGTAAAACAATACCTCACATGTGGTAATAAACGGTTGTTTGGAGACACGGCGTGGCTGAGAAGGGAAAGAGCGCCATTTGGCTTTTGGAGTTCACATTTAGCAGGAATGGTTTGCGGAGGCCATGTCACATTTACAAAGCCCCTGAGGGGACAAAACAGTGAAAACCCCAAACAAGTGACCCCATTTTGGAAACTATACCCCTTGAGGAAATTATCTAGGGGTATAGTGAGCATTTTGACCCCACAGGTTTTTTGCAGAAATTTTTGCAAGTAGGCTGTGAAAATGAAAATCTACATTTTTTCAAATAAAATGTAGGTTTAGCTAATTTTTTTTCATTTCCACAAGGACTAAAGGAGAAAAATCACCATAAAATTTGTAAAGAAATTTCTCCCGAGTAAAACAGTACCCCACATGTGGTAATAAACGGCTGTTTGGACACACGGCGAGGCTGAGAAGGGAAAGAGCGCCATTTGGCTTTTGGAACTCAAATTTAGCAGGAATGGTTTGCGGAGGCCATGTTACATTTACAAAGCCCCTGAGGGGACAAAACAGTGGAAACCCCCCACAAGTGACCCCATTTTGGAAACAACACCCATTGAGGAAATTATCTAGGGGTATAGTGAGCGATTTGACACCACAGTTTTTTTGCAGAAATTATTGGAAGTAGGCCCTGAAAATAATAATCTACATTTTTTCAAAGAAAATGTAGGTTTAGCTAATTTTTTCTCATTTCCAGAAGGACTAAAGGAGAAAAAGCACCACAAAATTTGTAAAGCAATTTCTCCCGAGTAAAACAATACCCCACATGTGGTAATAAACGGCTGTTTGGACACACGGCAGGGCTTAGAAGGGAAAGAGCACTATTTGACTTTTTGAGATCACATTTAGCAGGAATGATTTGCGGAGGCCAGGTCACATTTGCAAAGCCCCTGAGGGGACAAAACAATGAAAACGCCCAAAAAGGGACTCCATTTAGGAAACTACACCTCTTGAAGAATGCATCTAGGGGTGTAGTGAGCATTTTGACCCCACAGATGTTTCATAGAATTTATTAGAATTAGGCAGTGAAAATAAAAACAGTCCTTTTTCTTCAATAAGACGTAGCTTTAGCGCAAATTTTTTCATTTTCTCAACAAATAAAGGAAAAAAAGAACCCAACATTTGTAAAGCTATTTCTCCCGAGTACGGCAATACCCCATATGTGGTCATAAACTGCTGTTTGGGCAAACGGCAGGGCTCAGAAGGGAAGGACCGCCATTTGGAGTGCAGATGTTGCTGGATTGGTTTCTGGGCACCTGTGGGCCCAAAACAGTGGAAACCCCCCAGAAGTGACCCCATTTTGTAAACTACACCCCTCAATGCATTTACCAAGGGGTGTAGTAAGCATTTTAACCCTGCAGGTGTTTTGTAGAAATTAGTGTGCGCTCAATGTTGCAGAGTGAAAATGGGATTTTTTTCCATAGATATGCCAATATGTGGTGCCCGGCTTGTGCCACCATAACAAGACAGCTCTCTAATTATTATGCGGTGTTTCCCGGTTTTAGAAACACCCTACATGTGGCCCTAATCTTTTGTCTGGACATATGACAGGGCTCAGAAGTGAAGAGTACCATGCGGAGTGGAGGCCTAATTTGGCGATTTACAAAGTATTGGTTCACAACTGCAGAGGCTCAGATGTGAAATAATAAAAATAAACCCCTGATAAGTGACCCCCACTATGGAACTGCACCCCTCAAGGCATTTATTAAGGGGTGTAGTGAGCATTTTCACCCCACAGGTCTTTTCCATAAATGAATGCGCTGCGGATGGTGCAAATTAAAAATTTATATTTTTCCCTAGATATGCCATTCAGTGGCAAATATGTCATGCCCAGCTTATGACGCTGGAGACACACACCACAAAAATTGTTAAAAGGGTTCTCACGGGTATGACGGTGCCATATATGTTGAAGGAAACTGCTGTTTGGGCACGCTGTAGGGTTCAGGGCCGAGGGAGCACCATTTGGCTTTTGGAGAGCGGATTTTGCTTGGTACTATATTTGTTTGAGTATTGCTGGTGTTTTATAATGTGGGGGTACATGTAAGCGGGGCGGAGTATATAAGGGGCATAGTCAGGTGGTATAAAAAAATAAAAATAATCCATAGATGTGTGTTACGCTGTGAAGCAATCCTTTCTGCACAGGCCGGTGTCGCACTGATAAATGGTGTCATTTCTTATCCCCCTTTTGGTCCACACTCCGCGCCTTTGTAGTTTGGGGAATTTTGCTGGGAAAGTATTATCCTGGTATAATACGGGCACCGTCGCTTCCATCGGATATGATTGGGCCCTCCCTTCCTGGTTCCCTAATTTTAGGTCCTTGATAAATCGCCTCTTGAAACAGAAGAAATGTTCTCCTCGGGCACAACTGCATATTTTTTTATTTCCTGACTTATTGGAGCCATAACTAATTTTATTTTTCATAGACGTAGCGGTATGAGGGCTGGTTTGTTGCGGGACGAGCTATAGTTTTTATAGGTACCATTTTTGGATACGTGCGACTTTTTGATCACTTTTTATTGTAATATTTGTAGGGCAAAGTGACTAAAAAACAGAAACTCTGGTAACGTTTTTTACGGGTTTTTTTTACGCTGTTCACCGCGTGCAATAAATAATATAATATTTTGATACCTCCGGTCGTTACGGTCGTGGCGATACCAAATACATATGGTTTATTATTATTTTTCAATAATAAAGGACTTGATAAGAGTAAAAGGGGGATTGTGTGTTATTTGATTACTTGAAACTTTTATTGTTTTCAAACTTTTATTTTTTGCACTTTTTTTTACACTTTTTTATACTTTTTTTACACTTTTTCTCAAGTCCCACTAGGGGACTTGAAGGTCCAACGGTCAGATTTTTTTTTTTCTAATACATTGCACTACCTATGTAGTGCAATGTATTAGATCTGTCAGTCATTCACTGACAGCAAGCCGTTTAGGCTTCGCCTCCCGGCGGGGCCTAAATCGGCTTCCGTAATGGCAGAGCAGGAGACCATTGTGTCTCCTGTTGCCATAACAGCAGTCGCCAGTCCCGATTGCCTGTCAGGGCTGGCGATCTGCTTGTAACCGCTACGATGCAGCAATCGCTTTCGATTGCTGCATCGAAGGGGTTAATGGCAGGGATCGGAGCTAGCTCCGGTTCCTGCCGTTACAGGTGGATGTCAGCTGTACAGTACAGCTGACTTCCACCGCTGATGACGCCGGATCAGCTCCTGACCCGGCGCCATCTTGCCGGCAGCTACGGAAGCCGATCAGGCTCCGCCGCCGGGCGGATCTTGACCGGCTTCGGTGCTAGGCAGACCGGGAGGCCAGTATTAGGCCTCCGGTTGCCATTGCAGCCACCGGAACCCCGGCAATTTCATTACTGGGGTTCCGATGAGCTGCAAACACCTTAAGTGCAGCGATCGCGTTTGAGCGCTGCACTTAAGGGGTTAATGGCGGGGATCGAAGCTAATTTCGGTCCCCGCCGTTACAGTCGGATGTCAGCTGTAAGATACAGCTGAGATCCGGTGATGATGGGACCGGCTCAGCTTCTGAGCCGGTGCCAAACGTTTGACGTACATGTACGGCAAGATGCGGGAAGTCAGTACTTTCCATGACGTACATGTACGGCAAATGTCGGGAAGGGGTTAAAAGAGCACACAAATACATATGGTAATTTCTAATTATGACATGACACTATTTTAATTAAAATTTGTTTTTAAATCTTTTTTTCCAAAGGTACTGAGTGTCAATCATATTGTAAGCCATCCCACAGTCGTGTGCACATGAACCTTCGCAAGTACTGCAAAAAGGACTATGGTATGTAAAATATTACACTTCTAATATATATCAACAATGTGAATTATGATGTTTTGATTAACGTATTACACATAACTCTGAAATTGTATGTTTTGTTGAAAATATAAACATATGCTTCTTGACTATACTTGTAACTACAAGTTATGTGTGTGTAACTTTAGCTTAAAGGGAATGTGCCATCAGTAAAATTACTTATTGTTTAAATCAAGTTTCTTTGTTAATCAAATTTTTTAAGAAATTTTGTTGATTTTTTATGTCATTATCTGTATTAAAAAAATAATAATCTTAAAATCATTTAGAGCTCACAATCAACACAGTGCCTCATAGGTCACCGAGCATGCCAAGAAAACTGTATTATAGTCTATGGTTTAGCTCCAGACTAATGTTTCCTATGTTCCATGTGGCTGCCGTTATGCATATATCGAAATGTTTTCGACAGCAGCTGAGTCAATATGGCCGCCCCCATAATAATATACAGAAAATAGAAATAAAAACCTCTACAAAAAAAAACAGATTAAAAAATATGCTTCTCTACCTGGTTTTAGTTAGTAAAAGAAAAACAAAAAACTAGGTAACACATTCTATTTAACCCCTTAATGACAGACCTGAAAAGGTCCTAATGACCAGCTAAATTTTTCCGTTTTTACATCTCTGAATTTCAGCATCCATAACTTTTTTAATTTTTCATTGTCGTGGCCGTATGAGGCCTTGTTTTATGCGGGAGAAGATGTATTCTTTTTTCTCATAGTTTGGAGGTAGAAAAAAATAATTTTTACGGCGTGAATATAAGAAAAAGCGATTCTTGGCATAGTATTTCTTGTTAATTTTTTATCCCGTTCACGTTTCATGCTAAATACCCATTAGATTAATTCTTCAGGTTATTATGGTTGTTTAAATACCTAATATGTGTAGGTGTTTTGTTTTTATTTAGTGTAGGGGCAATAAAATGTATATTTGGACTTTTATTTTTATTTATTTATTTATTTTTTTTGTTACTTTTTTTAAAATCCCATTAAGGGATAACTTTATTTACAACTTTATTTTTACTTATAATGTATTAGCATACTCTTGCACATACACTGTTACTATGACACAGGCTACTGTTAGGGCAGCACATAGTATGCCCTAACAGCAGGCAAACTGAACAGACAGCCCTGGGGTCATTTGTAGGTCCCCAGGGCTGACTGCAGAGGGATTCCCCAATCTTTGTTCACATCAAGGGGTTTCCAATGACGAGATCAAAGCG
Source organism: Rhinoderma darwinii (assembly GCF_050947455.1). NCBI lineage: Eukaryota > Metazoa > Chordata > Amphibia > Anura > Rhinodermatidae > Rhinoderma > Rhinoderma darwinii. Next base: position 67,565,646 of record NC_134696.1, read on the forward strand.
GAGAGTTCCCTTTGATCTTGCTGCGGTCACGGACTGCGGCAATCAAAGGGTTAAACAGCTGGGGCCTGAATGTTTTCCGACCCCAGCTGTATTCAGCAGGCTGCTCTAAGATCAGGAGCTGTAAGTTCCAGCTCCTGCTTAGAGGATGGGCACTCACAGCCTCTTCTATAGCGACGTCAAAAAACTTCGCTGTAGACTAAAGACATGCACCGCCTGCCGTCAAAGGAAGGTGGGCGGTCGTTAAGGGGTTAAAGGGGTTTTGCCACTAAGCACATTTATCACCTACCCACAGGATAGGTGATAAATGTATGATCGCAGGGAGCCCCAATATTTGGAACCCCACCGATCACTAGAACTGAGGTCCCGACCCCGTTCCTTCTCACTGCACAATCACAGTGAGAAGAATTTGGAATGGAGTGGCGGTAGAGCACATTTAATGTCTATGGAGCTGACATAGACAGCAAAATGTAGCACTCGGCTGTTTCCATCAGCCCCATAGACATTGGCTAATGGAAGCCCCGCCCACTTCCTGTTGATTGGCAGCTGTTTCCCTATTACTATAGGCAGAGCTAGTGGAGAGTGGGCAGAGCTAGCCACTGATAATGAATACATAGACTCATCTCTGGTGGCGCTGCCTGGGCTATGAATGTAAGTACTCATAAAAGGGTTCCCATTGTCATATAATTGACAGACCACTGAAATCAGTGAGGGCAGCATAATGTAGATGACTGGTTCCCTTTGATGTCAAAATTGACTCCTAAACAGGTTAAAGTGTACCTTCAGCCAAAAAGAATACTTTTGTAGTAACTGTGTGCAGTCCCTCTCTTGCCCAATTGTTCTAATTTATTTTCCTGCATTTAATAGTTTTGTCCAGATTTATGGAAATGTTTTGTATGCATACTTAAACGAATACATCACAATTGTATACTAATGGTACTTTTATTTATAACATTATTGTGTTTTGGTAGTTTGCCTTTAATTTTGGCTACTTTAGATAAAACCATCATGGTATTTGTTCCCTCCAATTCCTAAAATATTACCAGATGGCCTTTCTAAAATGCCATATTTTCATAACCGGTGGTTGTGATGTGCTAATGGAGATCATAATAACTTGTGTCAGCATTGAATAGAGAGGATATAGTATTATGACATACACAGCAGCATATAAACTGCTGACAAGAGAGCCGATTCTAGCTTTTTTGCTGCCTGAGGCAAACATTTTAATTCCCCACCCCCCAGGCTGTTCTACATCACTAGTAGCCTCACAAAAAAAAATCATTCCACCCATCTCGCTGCAGATCATACAGTGACTACATTACTGATTAGAGGCAAAGTAAACATTTACATTAAGTGGCTCACCATCCGGTTCAGATCTCTATGATGACTTCTGCCGGCAATAGCCCATTTTAGGAGTTTTCCACTCAACTGTCTTCAGCTTCCCTCTTTTCAAACATTTCTGCACCTATAAACTAAGATGCAACTCTTATGGTGCCTCACACTATGCCCCTAAACATAATAGCACCATACACTGCACCTCTAATTATAATAACACTGTGTCACTGATTATAATAGCACCATAAACTGTGTCCCATACACCCACAGATGCACACACACACACACACACACACACACACACAGTGCCCGTGTATATATTCCCCCCATAGAGCCCCCTGTAGATAGTGCCCCACATATAGCCCCTGTAGATAGCCCCTGTAGATAGAGCTCCACATATAGCCCCACCCCCTGTAGATAGTGCTCCACACATAGCCCCCACCCCTGCAGAAAGTGCTCCACATATAGCCCGCATCCCCTGTAGATAGTGCTCAACATATATACCCCACATACAGCCCCCTGTAGAGAGTGCTCCACATATAGACCCCACATACAGCCCCACCCTGTAGATATTGCTCCACATATAGGTCACACCCCCTGTAGATAGTGCTTCTCATATAGCCCCCACACACAGACTTCGTTTTGGGCCCTGCCGTGTGTCCAGGCAACGCATTAGGGCCACAATGTGGGTATTTTTGAAAACAGGAGAAACAGGGTGATAGATTTTGTGGTGTGTTTCTTCATTTTCATGTTCGCTTTACAAAGAAATCGGTCTTCAAACTGACACTTTTATGAAAAAAGTGAAATAATTTTTTTTTTCACCTGCTATGTATTCAATTTAGCAAAAAACTGTGGGGTCAAAATACTTACTATACCCCTAGATAAATACCTTAAGGGGTCTAGTTTTCTAAATGGGGTCATTTATGGGAAGTTTCTATCGTTCTGGCAACTCAAAACCTCTCCAAATGTACAGTGGGGCCTAAAACATTTTCAAGCAAAATATGAGTCCTGAAAGTCTCCGGGTGCTCCCTTCGTTTTGGGCTCTGCCGTGTGTTCAGGCAACGCATTAGGGTCACAATGGGGGCATTTTTGAAAACAGGAGAAACAGGGTGATATATTTTGGGGTGTGTTTCTTCATTCTGATGGTTGCTTTACAAAGAAATTGGTCTTCAAACTGATACTTTTATATAAATAGTGATTTTTTGACTTTTTTATTTCATCTGCTATGCATTAAATTTAGCAAAAAACTGTGGGGTCAAAATACTCACTACACCCCTAGATAAATACCTTAAGGTTTTTTAACACAATAAATATTAACATCTTATGTTTCACAATATTTTATTTGCATCTATTTTTGCTATGATTATATATTTACATGCACCAACACCTCACTTCACTTCAGTTCATTCTCACTCATATTTCAATTAATGCTTCACATTCATTCATTTATCTTTTTACCCCTCATCACCATTGCATACATTCACACACATATATTTTTATCAACTTTACTGTTCATCATTCCTCACTTTTTATTTTTTATTATCACATTTATATGGCCCCACACGATGGTTTCTTTTCCTGTCGATGGCGCTGTTTGTCACTTTTACATACACATATATGTCACCTACACGGTTTCTCGTTTTCATTACATCTAACATATTCTTTATTTTCATATGTCACTTTGGCACACACATGTATATTGCTTTGTGTTGTGGAATGTTGATGTGCTCTTGTAACCTATTCTTATGTTATGTACTTACACACACATCTTTGTTCAGAATTGTTTATTAATTTATGTTAAAATATCAAATATATGTCTTGTAAGGTTGCACAGACGATTTCGGCCAAAACACTAAATACCTTTTCATATTTTTCATACCAGCCAATACATCCCTTTGCTGTATCCAGGGTTACCCCCTCCTCGCTGTGCCGCTCCTCCGATTGGTGGACGAGTGACGGGCCTCCGTTCCATCGCTGGTGACGTGTCGGATCTCGGACTCACGTGACCGTGTCGGCTGACGCGGTGACGCGTTTCCGATTCCGGCCCCTCGCCGGCGGTGCTTCCGGCGGCGCGGCCATCTTGCTTCACCTCGAGGCAGCGACCTGTATTTAGACAGCGAGGTATGTATACCTCTCATTCTCGGGACCCTTCATTTTGGATACTCTATTACTATTGGCTGGCTTCCCCTTTTTATAGTGGCATGCGCTTTGTCCAGCACTACCCCCAGACGAAGGCATTAGCGCCGAAACGCGCGTTGGGGTGGACATACTGCTGTGCATCCAGTCCTGGTTTCATTATGGGTACGTTCTACTATCGCAATTCGCTCATTTATTAGCAATGTGCATTTTCTGCCTTTTCACACATACTTGTTAATTCACTTATTTCATTATGTATTTCTTTACTCTATGTTGATTCCAACTGTGTTGGGCAGGAGTTCATTTGTCACAGCGATAGTGTCTATTACCAGGCATTTTTTCATGCATCTACATTTATATATTACTTACCTTATGAGCTGCATGGCTTGTATGTCCTTTTAACCTGTTGGTTTATGGATTCGTTTTTATTCCAGTACGTCTACATGTTGTTTTCAATAAAGTATTTTTTCAAATTTCTTATACTTCTAGTCTTCTGGCATCTTCTTTTTTAGGTTATATATTTATGCTTTGGATGCTTGTGTGGGTACACGCCCTAGGATCTAGCTCATATTACATCTATTTATTTCTTGCTTGCTGACAGCCGTAGGGTACTTTTGTTGGGCTGTTTAGATCCATGCTGTGTTTTTCGGTTATAATATATATATATATAAATACCTTAAGGGGTCTAGTTTTCTAAATGGGGTCGTTTATTGGGAGTTTCTATAGTTCTGGTAGTTCAAAACCTCTCCAAATGTACAGTGGGGCCTAAAACATTTTCAAGCAAAATATGAGTCCTGAAAGCCTCTGGGTGCTCCCTCCCTTTCGGGCCCTGCCGTGCGTCCAGGCAACAGATTAGGGTCACAATGAGGGCATTTTTTTAAACAGGAGGAACAGGGTGATAGATTTTGGGGTGTGTTTCTTCATTCTCATGGTTGCTTTACAAAGAAATCGGTCTTCAAAGTGATACTTTTATGAAAAAATTGAAATTATATTTTTTTACGCCTGCTTTGCATGAATTCTTAGAAAAAAACTGTGGGGTCAAAATACTTACAACACCCCTTAATAAATACCTTAAGGGGTTTCGTTTTCAAAATGGGGTCACTTGTGGCGGTTTATACCATTCTGACACCTATGAGCTTCTGAAAATCTGGCTTGGTTCAGCAAAACAAAATGTACTTCAAAATTTATAAAATTATTACTAAAGTAATTTTTTTATTAAATATATATTTCCATCTATTTTGAAAAAAATTATGATTTTTGAGCAATTTAGAAGACTTACAAGTTGTAAGTCTTTTAAATTGCTCCAAAATTATTATTTTTTTCAAAAGTGCTGCCAAAATAGAGTAAAGAGATGGAAATATATATTTAATAAAAAAAAATTGTACAGTATGTGTGTACATTTGTGACATATTGCAGTTAAAAATAGGGGAAAATGATCATTTTTACAAAATTTCTTCAATTTTTCTATTTTTTTATTAATTTCTGAAAATCGTATCAGTCTACTTTTAACACTAAACTAAAGTACAACATGTGATGAAAAAACAATGTCAGAATTACTTGGATATTCAAAACTTTCACAGAGTTATTCTCTGATAAAGTCAGACATACCAGATTTACCAAATTAAGGTCCAAACAGGCCCGGTCATTAAGGGGTTAATATATCTGTTGATATACTGAATTGGCTGAATGTAGATGTGGTCCAAGATAAGTTAAGTAAAATAAATGTAGACAAGGCCCTGGGATCAGATGGGTTACACCCTAGAGTTCTTAAAGAGCTTAGTTCAGTTATTTCTGTCCCCCTCATCACAATATTCAGAGATTCTCTAGTGACTGGTATAGTGCCAAGTGACTGGCGCAGGGCAAATGTGGTGCCTATTTTCAAAAAGGGCTCTAGGTCTTCCCTGGGTAATTATAGACCAGTAAGCTTAACATCCATCATGGGGAAAATGTTTGAGGGGCTATTAAGGGACTATATACAGGATTATGTGATAAAAAATTGTATTACAAGTGACAGCCAGCATGGTTTTACTAAGGACAGAAGTTTTCAAACCAACCTGATTTGTTTTTATGCAGAGGTGAGCAGAAGCTTAGACAGAGGGGCCGCTGTGGATGTTGTGTTTTTGGACATTGCAAAAGCATTTGACACTGTCCCTCATAGACATCTACTGGGTAAATTAAGGACTATAGGTTTAGAAAGTATAGTTTGTAATTGGATTGAGAATTGGCTCAAGGATCGTATCCAGAGCGTTGTGGTCAATGATTCCTACTCTGAACGGTCCCCGGTTATAAGTGGTGTACCCCAGGGTTCCGTGCTGGGACCACTATTATTCAACTTATTTATTAATGATATAGAGGGTGGTATTAATAGCACGATTTCTATTATTGCAGCTGACACCAAGCTATGATGACACCAAGCTATGTTCAGTTTATTGAAGATGTTTGTGAATTGCAAGCGGATTTAAACAAACTAAGTGTTTGGGCATCCACTTGGCAAATTAAGTTTAATGTAGATAAATGTAAAGTTATGCATCGGGTTACCAACAACCTGCATGCATCATATGTCCCTGAGGGAGCTACACTGGGGGATTCACTTGTTGAGAAGGATCTGGGTGTACTTTTAGATCATAAACTGAATAACAGCATGCAATGTCAATAAGCTGCTTCAAAGGCCAGCAAGATATTGTCGTGTATTAAAAGGGGAATGGACTCGCGGGACAGAGAGGTAATATTACCACTTTAGAAAGCATTAGTGAGGCCTCATCTAGAATATGCAGTTCATTTCTGGGCTCCAGTTCATAGGAAGGATGCCCTGGAGTTGGAAAAAAATACAAAGAAAAGCAACGAAGCTAATAAGGGTCATGGAGAATCTAAGCTATGAGGAAAGATTAAAAAAAAAAAAATCTATTTAGCCTGGAAAAAAGACGACTAAGGGGGTCATTATTAACTTATATAAATATATTAATGGCACATAAAAAAAAATATGGTGAAATCCTGTTCCATGTAAAACCCCCTCAAAAAACAAGGGGGCACTCCCTCCGTCTGGAGAAAAATAGGTTCAATCTTCAGAGGCGATAAGCCTTCTTTACTGTGAATCTATGGAATAGTCTACCACAGGAGCTGGTCACAGCAGGGACAGTAGAAGGCTTTAAAAAATGCTTAGATAATTTCCTAGAACAATAAAATATAACCTCTTATGTGTATACATTTTTCCCTTCCCTTTTCCCATCCCTTGGTTGAACTTGATGTTATGACCTATTTTAGATTTATGCTAATTAAATTCTTAATGCCCAACTGGGCGTGTTTTTACTTTTACCAAGTGGGTGTTGTGGAGAGAAGTGTATGACGCTGACCAATCAGCATCATACACTTCTTTCCATTCTTGTACTCAGCGCATAGTGATCCTGTGTGGTTCACTATGTGCTGTCATATACTCACACATTTACGTTACTGAAGTGTCTTGACAGTGAAGAGACATGACCTCCACCCAGGACGTGATGTCAATTCACAATCCCGACACTTCGGTAACGTTTGTGTGGTACTTACAGCACAACAAGCGTAATCTCGCGAGATCACGCTGTAAATGACAGTTTACTGAGTGGGTGTCGGCTGCATGTTACAGCTGACACTCCGCTGCATTGGGCGGAATCAAAGATCACTTTATTTTCGCCCTTTTAACCAGTTGGATTCCACGGTCAATCGATCAAAGCTGTTAAAATAAAGGGGTGGAATGAACGTGATCGAGGGTTGCCGATGGTTGTTTTGGCAGCTTGGGGGCCTGCGGCAGCGCTTCATTGGAGACTGCCAGTATAGCGATATATTACAATACATTAGTATTGCAGTATATCATGCAAGTGATCCAACGATCGCTAGTTCAAGACCCCTAAGGGGACTAATTAAAAAAAGTAAAATACAGTTAAATAAAGTTGTTTTTTTATTGTACAAATAAAATAGTTTTAAAGTAAAACAAAACTCCTCTTTTCCCATTTTTTTCCCTAAAGTAATGTTAAAATAATTAAAATTAACATTACTGGTATGGCTGCATCCGTAAAAGTCCAAACTATTACAATATAACGTTATTAAACCCTTCCGGTGAACTCCGTAATTTTTTTTATAAATGCCTAAATAAATACCTTAGCTCCCCAAATAAAATTAAATAAAAAGTGATCAAAAAGTCGCATGTACCCCAAAATGGTACCAATAAAAACTCTAGCTTTCCCCCGCAACAAATAAGCTCTCATACCTCTCAATCAACGGGAAAAAAAAGTTATTCTCAGAATGTGGCAACAAAAAACTATTTTTTTTTTAACAAATAGTTTTCTCTTTATAAAGTTGTAAAACATATAAACAACTACATCATTTTGGTATCTCCAAAATCATATTGACTCATACAATGAAGTTAACATGCTATTTTTACTGCTTGATGTACAGTACACGGTAAATACGAAACCCAAAAAACAAAGGTGAAACCACAGTTTTTTTCCAATTCCACTTCAAAGAATTTTTTTTTCAGTTTCCTAGTACAATATATGGGCTATTAAATAATGCTGGGAAAAACTACAACTTGTCCTGCAAAAACAAGCCCTCATACGGCTATGTCAACGGAAAAATAAAAAAGTTATGGCTTTTGGAAGGCACGGAGAAAAACAAAAATGTAAATCCGAACATAGCCTTAAAATATTATCACTATAATATTATGAAAATTGTTGCAATGTTTATTCTTGTAACAGGTATTTGCTATAGATACGAGGCACTAAAAGGATAGTGAATCTGTGAAATGCAAATTGGATTAGATGTTGTCTATACTTATAGATAGATCGATAGGTGGCCATAATGTACAGAACAAGACTGCCACCAACACAATAACAAGTAAAATTAGATTTTCTTATCAGAATAGAAACATGCTAATTACTATTATTAAAGTTTCTCATTGTACATGCTTTTTTTTTTTTACCACTTTACCTTCAGCTCCTTGGACTTTTTAGATGGAAATAGATTAGTAAGTGGGAAGGAACAGCTGCATTGCTTTGCTTTTATAGTGATCTATGCTTGGTTTGGGTCAGTGTCCTGCCAGTAGGTTCTGTCTTGATCCCACAAGCACAGCCAGGATAAAATGACTAAAGGATCATCATTTCATAGGATTAGTTAAAGCCATGGCTTTTGAGAAAATAGGGAAGCTAGGGTGGGAAGGAAAGTGTGCACTAAAAAGCAGAACGTGTAAGTGAGAAATGAGAGAACGATCAAGTCCAAGTCCTGCTGTGTAAGAAGAATGTTTTCAACAAAGGGAATTATCAAGTTAAGCCGATTTCCTCTTGATTATTATAAAGAAGTGAGGACAAAGACAGAAAAAAAGTGAAATGAAAACAGAATCAGACTTAGAAAGACCATACATTCAGCTGTGTATAAGCATGCATAAAATAATTTCTCCCAAAAAATAGCTTAACACAAAATTTATTTACTAATTGTAAAACAGTTTTAATCTTCAAAAAGTATTTTAAATAATTACATTTTTACAAAGAGAGGTTACACAAACTATTGGGTGGCCTGTAATGCACTAATGATTAGTATGCGTCAGGGCAAGAATCCCTTATTGAAAGGGTAAGGGGCCCTCTAGGCTCAGACAGAGGTGAGAAAAAGACAGGGGAATAAAAGAGTTTCCCTTGATTGATCGCCTGTATGTCATGACCAATAAAACTAAACAATCTTCAAACAAATGATGAGCCACAGAGTAACTACTCAAATTAAAGGCAGGAGGTCACAGGTTAAGTGTGTGCAACCACCCAAGGTGTGTGTATATATGACAGCAATGCTACTAACCCTTTTAAACATACTGCCAGTCGAAGAGAAAAAATAAATTTGAGAGGATGAAACCAATGTAAATTCAGCATCATACTGCCTGTTAGGCCACTTTCACATGACAGTATTTTTGTCAGTATTTTGCATTAGTGTTAGAAGCCAAAACGAAGAGAAGAAAATTAATAGAAAATGCATAATGAAAATTTACAAAAAACTGGTGCAAAATACTGACTAGACTACTGCCGTGTGAAACCAAGCTTTTTCACACGTGTATTGGTAAATGTTCATAATACAGATCCGCAATACAGATGTATTACAGATCAAATTGAATTTAGAGAAAACAGCCTCTTATTTTTAGCCGTTTTTGAAGCTGAAAACATTTTTGGAGCTGTTTTTCAATTAACACAATGAAAAACAGCTCCAAAAACGTCTCAAGAAGCTTTTAAAAATGGTGGCATAGAAACATGCCACGTCTGAACGAAACACAGTTTTTCTCATTGAATTTAATGGGCAGATATTTGTAGTTGTTTACCTACCGTTTTTCAGGCGTATGAGTATGCCCTAAATAGGAGAGCTCTGTTTTTCTAACTAGCTGTGTGCAGCACCACTTGGGGGTGGCTAACTGCATATGGATTTATGCAGCTATAATTAAATTTTATTGGGGCTGTATAAACTGGTGAGACGTGAGCTCCCTCTAGTAGTAGCTGCAAATTCTTATTGTGACTGTGTCTTGGCAAATAGTTGATATCCAGGCCCTGTCCTCCACCCCATAGTGGTTTGCAGAATAAAGCTAGCATGTAATTTTTATCGCACGGTGAACGCTGCAAAAACAATGGAGAAATCAAGTTTTTTTTTCCCATTGCACCCCATAAAGAATTTTTTCCCAGTATGTACATTATATGGTACAATGGATGGTGCTGTGAAAAACTATAAATTGTCCCACAAAAAACAAGCCCTTATACGGCTATATTGGCAGAAAAATTTAAAAGTTATGGCTTTTGGAAGGTTGGGAGGAGAAAGCAAAAATGAAAATCCAAAAAATGGCTGCGGAGGGAATAGGTTAACTACAGTTTCTGGAAGCATGGAAATGTAAATAATGAATGCTTCACTTACTAATTTACGTTATCATACGGTGTATAAGGAAAATACAACATGTGGTAGAATGCATACTTAGAAGTATTTACATAAAAAGGCAATTTTTAGTATGAATCTAAATGTACCGATTCACAGGTTATTAACCTACATGACCAAACTTACGATAACCCGTAGAGTGTAATAGACAATACATGTGCTGTATTAAAGAGGCTCTGTCACCAGATTATAAGTGCCCTATCTCCTACATAATGTGATCGGCGCTGTAATGTAGATAACAACAGTGGTTTTTATTTTGAAAAACGATCAATTTTGAGCAAGTTATGAGCAATTTTAGATTTATGCTAATTAGTTTAATAGACAACTGGTCGTGTTTTTACTTTTTACCAACTGGGCATTGTAAAGAGAAGTGTATGACACTGACCAATTAATTATAGTTTATTTCCTGTATATTGATATTGTCCTAAACAAATTAAGAGTTCATAAGTCCAAAGACTTCTTTTTCCTTTAAGGTATTACTTGTAACCCGTCATGGGAAAAAAACTGCTAAATATCTAAAGCTAAATGAATTATATAGAGTGTAGCAATGAAGCTAATTCAACAGGCTTACACAACAATACTACTTTAATGATATACGCTAGAATAGTTTCAGAATAAAATGATTCATTGAGATTTGTCAAGACTATAAAAATATATATTTAAATGAGAAAACTATAAAGCTTTAAATGTTTGACCTCTCTACTTCAACCAGTGTTGACTCAAGAAAAGTTAATCAAAAAGGCAAAATCTTTTATGTCAATAGGAGGTAAATAGGATAATTACAGAATCACTGACACAAAGAGCAATCAAGTTTCCTGCTAGATCAACATGACCCAATGTTTAGATAATCTCAACTATATGACCTTTAGCTATAGAACCAAAATGTTTGATTATTTTTGAAGACATAAATGCCAAGACTTTCATTTAGGTTCTCTTTTTCTTAATTTTTGCATGGATTTTGCCTTAAAATCGTCTGTCATTTTACTTTTTAAAGTAGTAAAGCTACTTGGCAGTGATAAGGGAGAATAGGATAGACAATAATGTAGCTCCTTTAAAATCTTAAAATAATAATCTAAAAAATAAGAGTAGAAACAAGAGGTTGGTGGATTTATATTCAGGTATGTTTCTTTTTTTCCATTAGAGAAATGTTTGACTTAATTTTTGACATTAACTTTTTACATTAACTTTTCAGGTGACTTTTGAGAATAGGCTGCCATATGTGTGTATATGAGGAATAACACTATTTCTGGCCATTATTTAACTTTTATATGGCATTTTTGTTAGAAGTTTTTCCCTCTGCAGGCTCTATCTCTTAGGGTATGTGCACACATGATATAGAAAACACCTGAAAATACAGAGCTGTTTTAAAGGGAAAACAGCTCCTGATTTTAAGACGTTTTTGAAGCCACTCGCGATATTCGCTGCGTTTTCGTTTTTTTACGGACATTTTTGGAGCTGTTTTTCTATAGTCAATTAGAAACGGCTCCAAAAAAGTCCCAAGAAGTGACATGCAATTCTTTTTTGTGGGCGTCTTTTTACGCCGTATTTCCCATTTAAATCAATGGGCAGATGTTTGTAGGCATTCTGCTTCTGTTTTTTCAGGCATTTTTTGAGGTGTAAATGCCCCGAAATACACCTGAAAACACTCCGTGTGAACATGCCCTAATTCTCAGTTTTCCCTGAGCTAGAGGGCGACGCGTAACTTCTATCATGTCTGCCATGCACTGCACACATAGGGAAGAGAACATCCTGCTCTCATATCTCTATCTATCCACATATAGAAGCTGCAGTAGAATGGAGGACATCATACAGTAGTAATGCGCAATGTTCCTGTGAATCCAGCACTGGGGGAGCTATAACACTTTCTAGGAAGCTGCTGCAGCGTCTCTGTGTGTGTCTCTCTCCCTCTCTCTTTTTCACTCTGCCCCTGCTCCCTCTTCTCCCCTTCATAGCCCTCCATAGGCATCTGTAACCTGATACGGCAGTGAGTTGATAGTCTTTCTCTCCTTGAGAAGATAGAAAAAGTAATAAATTCAGAGTGAATGAACAGCTAGAAGGGGGGAGCCTGATAAGTAGAGAAAGTGGCATTTTTCGTAAATAAGAAATATTGTAATGTTTATCATATTTGCTTGTACTATTGATTTATGTAAAGCTTGTTGAAACTTAGTGACCAGGTTATTTATAATGTTCACTAACATGTATTGGTTTATTTATATGTTATGTTTATAGCGTGATTATGTTTGCAAGTCAGTTGTACTTGACTACCTTATTAATCAATTTCTACCTTACTGTTTACAGTTCTACGAGCTCAATTCTTGTCTATGGAAAAGTCAGGGGAATGGTGGCAATTCACAACCACGATACTTACAGTATACAGGCAGAGAAGGGTGCCAATTCGCCGCGGTGATCAACCACTTTGGGTTCCAGATCAAGATTTAGCATGTGACTGTCTCCGGGTGCAAGTGGGCAAGTCTTACCTGATTATTGGAAATGATGAGGAGTCTCCAGATCCAGCAAGATTGATCTTAGATAAAAATAGCCTTGCACTTCCATGGCGTGATGTTTGGGCACACAAACTAAGACGATTTCAGCAGCAAGATCGCCATGGAAAATGCAGGGTGGGATAATTAAATCTTGTAGCGCTACAAATGAAGATTAGTATACATTATCTCAGAACAACATCTCATTTAGATTGAAACAATAATGATGGCCTGCTAACTGCAATTATTGCTACCTCTATATTACAATACTTGTCTACTGGAAAATTCAGCCTAATACAAATAGTCTTAAGGACTATTTTATTATATGTTTGTAGGAAAAAAATATGCTGCTTTTGTCTTCTTTGCTGTTTGAAATACAAATTATACTTTGTGTGATGGTGTGAAAACCTTACTGCCTCTGTTTTTTAATCTGTCTTCTCAAAAATCATACCACTAAAAACGAAACAATGACTAGTTTCCAGATAAAGTTACCCATGATTATAAACTCAGCATAAACATATTCATCTACCAGCTAATTTTTTTTTACTTCTAATAAATGACCATGTATATTAACCGATAATACACATTATACCAAGCTACAGATTTCTGGATGTTTAAAACATGCAATCTGTTTGATCTATTCCTGGGACTGTGCATCTGCTGAAAGTACCCCAATCCCTATTGAAAACGTGCACTGTACGTAGTGGCCTGTTTGATCAAGAGTCACCGCCTGCACACATCCAGGATCTCTCTAAGCTGCCATATATGTGTTTACCTAGTAATTTACATACAGCACACATTTTGAAAGAGGCCCAAATTTGTGTTTATCATCCGCTGAGATTTTTACTACAAGGGCATCTAATAAGGGGTCAATTCGGTGACATATTCCCTTTATGTAAGTAACTATAAATTACTCTGAAATGTGTACTAAATAAAAAAACACAAAAAAAAAACACACAAGGTAATTAAAGTAACAAGTTTTAAGTTACTTAAAAAAAGAGAATAATAATAAAAAATGCTGCACATTATGCATAGTAAATTTCCTGCCCATGTAGCTGTGCCTGCAGAGAAATAGGCTAAATAAAATCGTCTTTTACAACTGGCATTAAACCTGGCATCAAACTTTACACAACTGGCATTAAGCCTGTTTTTCCTTAATTGCATTTGAGTGAATCTGCTCAAGGGACCTGCCTTCCATACATTTCTTCAGACATTGCAGCTTCACTACAGCCCTTCCCAGATCTTTCACATAATAATATCCCATCCCAGTACATTGGCTCTGCGGTGTAAAAATCAGAAGCAACTCAAATTGTGACTGGCAGAGGGAGATGAAGAGGGTTTGGGAAGGTTCAGCCCAGCATACTAAGGGACCAAGTGCACCATCCATCAAGATATTCATTATGACAAGCACTTCCTGCTTATTATTTAGGAAGCTGTCAAATACATATTAAAAACAGCTGAACTTTGAACAGAAAGTCTTCACACAGTTAATACGCATGAAGATTTAGGAGCTCATGGATGTTTTCATTTTTGGCAAGAGGTGCTCTTTAAGCTGAGACACAACATCCCACCTACATCTATAGGGCCTGTAATTAGTTTTAAGCCACTACGAATTAAATATAATTGCTTTTATTGTATTTTCCCTGATACCTATATCAGTAATAGTGTGGTTAATAACCCTATAGTATAAAATGACACGTTTTATTAATGTATGTTGATGATACACACACTATATGGACAAAAGTATTGGGAAAGACCTCTTTATCATTAAATTCAGGAGTTCATGCAGTTCAATTGTCACAGGTGAATAAAATCAATCATCTAGCCATGCAGTCATTGACAAAAATTGGTGAAAGAATGTGTCCTTTAAATAGCTCGAGCTCGAGCGTGGTATTATATTATGATGCCACGTTGCAACAAGTCAGTTTGCGGAATTGTTTCCCTCCTAAATATACCATGATCAACTGTGAGTGGTATTATTGTAAAGTGGAAGCGTTTAGGAACCACAGCAACTCAGACATGAAGTGGCAAACCACGTAAAGTTAAAAACCCGTCCAGTGCTGAGGTGCATAGGGCATAAAAGTCGCCAACACTGAGCTGACTGAATAACTGCAGGGTTCCAAACCTCCTTTGACATTAACCCCTTAGTGACGACCAATTCGCCTTTTCACGGTGGTCACTAAGGGGCCTCAGGCTTCTTTCACACTGGCGTTACTATCGGTTTACCTCTCTTCTGTCAGAAGAAGAGAGGATCGATACATTAAACGGAAAGCAACGGTTCTGTTAGAATTACCATTGATTTCAATGGTAATTCTTTTGTATCAGTTGCTTTCCATTTGTCTCCGTTCGCTAGGTTTATGTTTTTTTGAATGGAAAAAAAAGTATTGCAGACTGCACTTTTGTTTCCGTTCAAAAAAACGGAAACCTAACGAAGCGAGACAAACGGAAAGCAACTGAAACAAAAGAATTACCATTGCTTTCCGTTTAGTATATTGATCCTCCCTTCCTCTGACGTAAACTGATAGTAACGGTAGTGTGAACTTAGCCTTAGGCTAGGCCGCCACCTTTTCACGGCAGCCTACACCCGTGCAGGATGGAGCGGGTGCTCGGCTGTCTGATGACAGGTGGGCTCCTGCTTCGACGGTAGCACTTAGTACTTAGATCGCGGCAGTTTAACCCGTTAAATGCTGCGGTCAATAGCGGCCGCATCAGTTAACTTGTTTAGGTGTTTTTATTGTGCAAAAGTAGTAAAACATAAAAACCTACATATATGTGGTATCGTCATAATCGTATCGGCCCATAGAATAACGGTAACATGTTATTTACGCCGCACGATAAACTGCTTCATTTAAACCGCATAGAATTATGGTGGAATTGCTGTTTTTTTTTCTATTCCCACCAAAAAAAAAGTTAATAAAAGTTAAACAAAAAATGATATCTACCACAAAATGGTGCCATTAAAAAACACAACTAATCATGCAAAAAAAGTCCTCATACAGCTATGTCGACGAAAAAATATAAATCTATAGCTCTTTAAATGCGACGATGGAAAAACAAAAAAATTTGCCTAGTCATTAACTCCTTAAGGACGCAGCCTAGTTTTGGCCTTAAGGCTCAGAGCCCATTTTTCAAATCTGACATATTTTAATTTTATGCGATAATAACTTCGGAATGCTTAAGCCTATCCAAGGGATTCTGAGATTATTTTCTCATGAGACATTGGGCTTTATGTTAGTGGTAAAATTTTGCCGATATATTCAGTGTTTATTTGTGAAAAATAGCAAAATTTAGAGAAAATTTGGAAAAAATCGAATTTTTCTGAATTTAAATGTATCTGCTTGTAAAACAGATGGTTATACCACCCAAAATAGTACTAGTTAATATTTCCCATATGTCTACTATATGTTGGCATCATTTTTTGAACATCCTTTTATTTTTCTAGGACGTTACAAGGCTTAGAACATAAGCAGCAATTTTCTCATATTTACAATAACATTTCAAAAGCCTCTTTTTTTAGGGACCTATAGATTAGAAACCCCTATAAAACACCTCATTTAAGAAACTAGACCCCTCAAAGTATTCAAAACAGCATTTAGAAAGTTTATTAACCCTTTAGGTGTTTCACAGGAATTTAAAGCAACGTAGAGGTGAAATTTACAAATATCTTTTTTTTTTGTCAGAAAATCCTTTTTATTCAATTTTTTTTCTGTAAAACAGAAGGTTTTACCAGGGAAAGACAACTCAATACTTATTGCGAAGATTCTGCAGTTTTTAGAAATATCCCACATGTGGCCCTAGTGTGCTAATGGACTGAAGCACAGGCCTCTGAATGAAAGGAGCACCTAGTGGATATTGAGGCCTCCTTTTTATTAGGCCCCATGTCCAGTTTAAAGAGGTCTTGTGGTGCCAAAACAGTGGAAACCCTCCATAAGTGATCCTAATTGGCAAACTACACCTCTCAAGGAACTTATTGAGAGGTATAGTGGGCATTTAGACCCCACACGTTTTTTGCTGCATTTTGTGGAATTAGGCTGTGCAATTGAAAATCACATTTTATCCGATAAAAAGTACAAATTTTTAATTTTGACAAGGAATAAAGCAGAAAAAGCCCCCCAACATTTGTAAAGAAATTTATCCAGATTATGGCAATACCCCATATGTGGTAATAAACTGCTGGTTGGACAAACGGCAGGGCTCAGAAAGGCAGGAGTGCTATTTGCATGTAGTTATTGCTGGATTGGCTTCTGGGCACCGTGTCGCATTTGCAGAGCTTCTGAGGTACCAGTACAGGGTAAAACCCTTAAAAGTGACCCCATTTTGAATACAAATGGGGTGCATGCAACTTTTTGATCAGTTTTTATTCTATTTTTTAAGAGGAGTGGTGACTAAAAAACAGCAAATCTACTTTTGTTTTTTATTCTATTTTTTTTACAGCGTTCTCTGTGCACTATAAATTACATATTCACTTTATTCTGTGGGTCGATATGATTACAGCGATACCATATGTGTAAAGGATCTGCCAGACACAGCTTCTGTGTCGACGCCCGTGGTTAATCAGTCTGCACCTGCTCCTAAGTCTGATAGAGTGACTCGATCTGCTACCACTCAGGCTGGGAGGCTGAGGAGTGGGAGAGCCTATTACAGCCTGGCCAGACGGAGCTAGCTCCCGCCCTCTGTCTATTTATACCTTCATTTCCTGCTCCTCCTTTGCCTGTGATTCTGCCTGTTTCCTGGCTCTGCTGCTGCTTCTACTATTGTCCTCTGCTACATATTGACCCTGGCTTTACTGACTACTCTCCTGCTCTGCGTTTGGTACCTCGTAAACTCCTGGTTTGACTCGGCTCGTTCACTACTCTTGTTGCTCACGGTGTTGCCGTGGGCAACTGCCCCATTTCCCTTAGCTTCTGTGTACTCTTGTCTGTTTGACTGTCGTGCACATATTGAGCGTAGGGATCGTCGCCCAGTTGTACGCCGTCGCCTAGGACGGGCCGTGCAAGTAGGCAGGGACTGAGTGGCGGGTAGATTAGGGCTCACCTGTCTGTCTCCCTATCCCGTCATTACAATATGTTTATAGTTTTTTTATGTCTTATGGAATTTGCACAATAAAATACTTTTTATAAAAAATCATTTACTTTTTGTGTTGACATATTCTAATAGCCATTACTTTTTTATTTTTCCATCAAGAAAGCTGTGTGAGGGCTTGTTTTTTGCGTAACGAATGGTAGTTTCGATTAGTACCATTTTTAGGTACGAGCGACTTTGATACATAAGAAAATACTTTTGTAGTTCAGGCCGTTACAGACATGGTGATACCAATTATGTATAGTTTATTTGTTTTAATAATAAGGGACTGATAAGGGAAAAAGGGGGATTTTTACTTTTATTACATTTAAACTTTTACTTTTACACAACTTTTTTATTTCGTCCCTCTAGGGAAGTTGAAGGCAGGAGGCCCTGATCGCAATTCTAATACACTGCACTACATGTCAGGACCCACTAAGCTTCCGTAAATGGCATAGCCAGAGGCCATTGTTAGGTCTTCGGTTGCCATAGCAACCATCGCCACCCGCTATCATGTAGCGGGATGTTGATTGTGGTTTAACCCCTAAGAAGCCGCGATCGCTATTGAATGCGGCTTCTAAGGGGTTAATCAGCGGGGACACCGCGATTGGTCCCCGCTGAAGGGGCTGCGGCAATGCTGTACAAGACAGCAGTTGTTCCAGCTCCTGTATGTGTCAGGAGTACAACCAAAATGGCCGTTCCTCCCGAGACGTACTATTCCATCCTGGAGCGCGAGCAATGTGCTTACCATGACGGAATAGTACGTCAAGGAACGGGAAGGGGTTAAGGCCTAAAATAGGATGGTTACTAAAGGGTTAACATCAGGACAAAAACTGCGGCGAGAGATTCATGATATGGGTTTTCTTGGCTGAGCAGCTGCATGCAAACCTTATATCACCAAGCACAATGCAAAGTGTCAAGTGTAGTGGTGTAAAACACGTCACTACTGGACTCTGGAGCAGTGAAACTTGTTCTATGGAGTGACAAATCACTTTTCTGGCAGCCTGATCGTCCAGTCTGGGTTTGGTGAATGCAAAGAGACGGTTACCTGCCTAACTTCATTGTGCTTACTGTAAAGTCTTTGGTGGTGGAGGGATAATGCTATAAGAATGTTTTTCAGGGGTTAGTCTAGGGTCCTTAGAATCAGTGAAGGTAAATCTTAATGTTTCAGCATACCAAGACATTTTGGACATTTGTATGTTTCCAAAACAGTTTGGGGAAGGCTGTTTTCTGTTCCAGCATGACAGTGCACCAATGCACAAAGCAAGGTCCATAAAGGTATGGTTGGGTGAGTTTGGTGGGGAAGAATTTGACTGGCCCACACAGATCTCTGACCTCAACCCATTGGACACCTTTGGGATGAACTAGAACGGAAATTGCGAGCCAGGTCCTCTTGTCCAACATCAGTGTCTGACCTCACAAATGGTCTTCTGGATGAGTGGGCAAGAATTCCCGACACACTCGAAAATATTGTAGAAAGCCTTCCCAGAAAATTGGAAGCTGTTTCAATGAGATGGCCAACTTCATTTTAATGACTATGCATTTAGAGTATGATGTCATAAAAGCTCCTGTAGGTGTAATGTATAGGTGTCCAAATACTTTTTTCCATATTGTGTAAGGTGTACAATAATCCACATTGAGAAACTGATTTTAAATATAACGGTGCTGTATATCATGAAATTTAAGAGATCACATCACAAAATCTGATCAAGAATTTAGGTTAAAACACCAGCCTGCTTTGACAAGAAATCATTCTTTAGTTTAACTGTTAGACCATGTTCAGATGTGGCGGAATTTTTTCACTGAAAATGTTGCTGCAGATTCGTTGCGAATTTGAAGCAACATCTTCATGTTTGACAGGTAATTCTGATGTTGTGGATATCACAGCAGACTTGCTGCAGATTTCAGCCTTGCAAATGCTGAAATCCGCAGTGAAATTCCGCTGCTTCTCCGCAACATAGTGTGCATGCTGCGGAGGGAAAATTCTGTACTGCAGCCTAAATTTCGCACATTTATTTTCCGCAACGTCTGAACTAAGTTTCCTAGAAATGTATAGAAATAAATGTAAAAAACGTCTGCTGCAGAATTCCACTGCGGACAGTCCGCAGCGGAATTCAACAGCAATTCCGCCACACCTGAATGTGCCCTTACTTTTTTTTAGCATGATGGCTTCTATAAACAATGCAGTAATAAGATCCTTTGGGTGAGTGCAACTGTTTTCTTTGTATTACCCAGAAGTTGTACCCAATCTAATAAATGTATGGACCATTCTGCCTAAGATATGGGTTATTAAACATGACAATACATGAATAAATACAAATGTAAATAATATAAAAAATATGTCACTTTCCAAATATCTTAGAAGCATAAAAGTATGTATATAAAATAAATTTCCCCCCAATGGTAGCGACTGTATTGAAACATTTAGAAGCATCTCCATTAATGAGTTAAATAAAACTGTTCAGAGGAACTAAATTCCAGATATAACCAAGGAAGAGTAGCTCGCCTAAAAATATATAAAAAGTGCTAAAAATATAACTATCAAACGAGCAGACAAAAGAGGGGGAGTGGTGATAATGAATACCTCTGATTATAGGAAAGAAATTAATCGATTATTGTCAGACCATATAACGTATAAAAAATTAAAAAGTAACCTTGTAGAAAAATGTAAAGTAGAACAAATAAATATTTTAAGGACCCCTGCCCGTAACCATGGTCTGCGATTATGGGCACGGCCGGCCGCCGACGGCCACGGACAGCGGTGCGCATTTGAGAGCCGTGCTCCCATATAAAGTATGGGAGCACGGTCCGTAAAAAGCAAAAAATAGGACAAACACTTAGGATATGTTCACACGGCAGCGTCCGTAACGGCCGAAATTACGGGGCTTTTTCCAGGAGAAAACAGCCCCGTCATTTCAGCCGTAACGGCATGTGCAGGCGCTTGAACGCCGCGTCCATTACGGACGTAACTGGATCTGGTTTTCGATGGAGTCCATGGAAAACGGCTCCATATACGTCTGAAGAAGTGACATGACACTTCTTTGGCGTGGGCGTCTATTTACGCGCCGTCTTTTGACAGCGACACGTAAATATACGCCTCGTGTGAACAGACAAACGTCAGCCCATTGCTTTCAATGGGCAGATGTTTGCCAACGCTATCGAGGCGCATTTTCGGACGTAATTCGACGTAAATCAGACGTTGCAGATATCACAGTGGACTTGCCACAGATTTCAGTCCTTGCATTGCAAATGCTGAAATCCGCAGTGAAATTCCGCTACTTCTCCGCAACATCATGTGCATGCTGCGGAGGGGAAGTTCAGCACCGCAGCCTAATTTCCGCACAGTAATTTTCCGCAACGTCTGAACTAAGTTTCCTAAAAATGCATAGCAACAAATGTAAAAAACATCTGCTGCAGAATTTCACTGCGGACTGTCCGCAGCGTAATTCAACAGCAATTTCGCAAAGTCTGAACATAGCCTTACCCATTTCATCCAATATATGAATAATAACAGTTTTAATCTAAAATTCACTTCTGATTGCAATAGCGAAGTTAAAGGGGTGGGGTAATGGCAGGGTTCACTTACTAGTGTCACCCACTACTACTACCTCCTTTATAATCAAGGTTGCTAGGGTTATGCCTAGTTTCCCTACCTTTCTCATGTATTAACGTCTACTAGCTTTGCTACTATGTAAGTGTATAAAACTGCATAGTAAATAAAGGGTAATATTTATTAACACAAACAGTAGTCACACTTAGATATAAAATACACCAAACACAGTAAATAAGCATCCCAATACACATAACAACTTAAAGAGGCTCTGTCACCAGATTTTGCAACCCCTATCTGCTATTGCAGCAGATCGGCGCTGCAATGTAGATTACAGTAACGTTTTTATTTTTAAAAAACGAGCATTTTTGGCCAAGTTATGACCATTTTCGTATTTATGCAAATGAGGCTTGCAAAAGTCCAACTGGGCGTGTTGAAAAGTAAAAGTACAACTGGGCGTGTATTATGTGTGTTACATCGGGGCGTTTTTACTACTTTTACTAGCTGGGCGTTGTGTATAGAAGTATCATCCACTTCTCTT
Organism: Rhinoderma darwinii; assembly: GCF_050947455.1. Taxonomy (NCBI): domain Eukaryota; kingdom Metazoa; phylum Chordata; class Amphibia; order Anura; family Rhinodermatidae; genus Rhinoderma; species Rhinoderma darwinii. The sequence continues at coordinate 67,587,670 of NC_134696.1, forward strand.
CACAACGCCCAGCTTCTGGCAGTGCAGACACAGCCGTGTTCTCACAGGTCCTGCATCGTGTCAGACGAGCGAGGACACATCGGCACCAGAGGCTACAGATGATTCTGCAGCAGCATCGGCGTTTGCAGGTAAGTCGATGTAGCTGCTTACCTGCAAATGCTGATGCTGCTGCAGAATCAATTGTAGCCTCTGGTGCCGACACGATGCAGGACCTGTGAGTGACGTCACAGATCTGCACTGCCAGAAGCTGGGCGTTCTGAAGAGAAGTGGATGATACTTCTCATGAGAACGCCCAGCTAGTAAAAGTAGTAAACACGCCCCGATGTAACACACACAATACACGCCCAGTTGTACTTTTACTTTTCAACACGCCCAGTTGTACTTTTGCAAACCTCATTTGCATAAATACGAAAATGGTCATAACTTGGCCAAAAATGCTCGTTTTTTAAAAATAAAAACGTTACTGTAATCTACATTGCAGCGCCTATCTGCTGTAATAGCAGATAGGGGTTGCAAAATCTGGTGACAGAGCCTCTTTAATATGTATTGAAAACACTGACCCTACACGGCACAGTATAAACAAGGTATCACAATCCTAATCTATACCACCACCCACTTACCTAACATAATTCACGATATAGCATCAGCATACCCCAATGCATATATTAACTACACGTGCCACAGTACCAGTACAATATATTATAATACTATACTAACACCCACCCACTTAACTAACATACATATAAGTTACAGTGTACTCACTCATGCTTGCTTCTGTGACCAGCCCCCACCTGGCTCTAACTTTCCCTATACACGGGGTTAAATACCAGGGGAAATCTGTACCAGGGAAAGTAGGGGAGAAGGGTAGGGGAGGGGAGAGAGAGGGGAATACTTAGCACATGTGGTCCTAGGTTGATCAGTCAGAAACAGAGATTTGGTGTCTGGTCAGGATGCAGGAGCAAGAGGCAAGAGAGAGAAGTGTGGGACATTTTGTCTTTTTAAACCCTCCCATGCACTTCTGTATTACATCACATGCTCATGCACGTGCAAGTGGGGGGCAGGCCATGGGACTGTTTATGGCTTCCCACCATGGAATCTCATTACCTGGGCGAGGGGGGGGGCAAGCAGTGGGAATCTTTTGCTCCCTTCAGAATCTCGAGGGGGAAGGAAGGTAAGTTAATCAGTGGGGATGTCCTCTGGAAGTGATTGTTCTGTATTTACCCCCCTCAACCTTGTTACTTGTTACTGGTAATTGTCGTTGATGTAATGAAGTGTAATTTTGGATTTAGGTACTCTGGACAGCACTTATCTCCTCAAGGACACCTTCCTGCCAGTCCTCAAACTCAAAAGTCCATATAATGAAACTCGCAGTCCATAAAACGAAACTGAAAGTCCATATAAATTCAAAGTCTATAACAAAACTCAAAATCCTGCATCATCTTCTTTCTTTGATCTTGATCGTTCTTTATGAATCTTTTCCTCTTTAACGGCGTCAGCAGGTCTTTCCAGAGGCCGATCCCATTTTAGCTTGCCGACCCATGTAAGGCTACTTATTTCCTCACACGGTCAGCCTTGGAATGGCTTAGTTCTGCCTTTTGACAACCTTCCTTCAACACAGTTCGTTAGTCGACCCTTGCGGCACCACCTTCAGCTGGGTGTGTGATCAACTTGACTTCTTCCAAATCTCCTAAGCACCTTGATTGAAGACGCAATCTTTGTGGGCCGATACCCATGTCTCTACCATGGCAGGTTAGCATCCCTAAGTAGGAGGTGATGTCTCGGTACCCGATATCTAATTGTGGGGCGGAACATCCTTCCATTTCCCCTCTACCTAACATTCAATCCATCATCTAAGTTCTAAGGTTGAGGTGGAAATTACCTACAGGAGTGTGTGTGTACATTACCTGTCCCCAAGGGTTCGTACACACTACCCAATCATACACACAAAATGTCAAATAATCTAACATACAAAAATATTCCCCCAAAACCATAGGTATATGTACATATAGAGATTCATGCTTAACCCCTATCCGCACGAGTAAGTAACTGTACGTCGTTGCGGGAGGTTACTTCCCGCACGAGGACATACAGTTACTGAGTTTTTTCCGGTGCACACTGTTGGCGACAGTGTGCACTGGGAACCGGGAGGACAGCTGTCGCCGACCGCTGACACTCAACTCTTGCCGGCCAGCGGTCCTTTGCTGCTAATTTTGGTAAATTAACCCCTTAAATTCGGCGATTGGTTTCAATCGCCGAATTATAGGGGTTTCTAGCATATTGGCAGACCCCGGTGCGAAATCGCGGGGTTTGCCGATAGTTAGTATGGCAAACAATGGCTTCCGTGTCTGCCATGGACGGAAGCCCATCAGGACCAACCTTCGGCTGATCCTGATAGGCTTTCTGTCGGAGTGACAGGAAGTCACTGTGTCGTTCCCGATGCACACTGGGAGATCAGCTGAAACTCCAGTGATGCCGATCAGCGGCTCATCGCCGCTGTTTTCGGCAATTAACCCGATAAATGTGGTGCTCGATTGCGATCACCACATTTAGGAGGTTTGTAGCACATCAGCAGCCCCCATGCAATTGTGGGGGCTGCTGATGCTTGTGATGGCATCCGGAGGCAACGCAACGGCCTCCGGGTCTGCCATGTATGGAAGCCTATGAGGACCAGCCTCAGGCTGGCCCTCATAGACTAACTGTCAGAGTGACTGTGACGTCACACTGACAGTTGGAATACATTACACTACCTAGGTAGTGTAATGTATTCTAGCAGCGATCAAAGCTGCAGGTAAAAAAAAGAAAGTGTAAAAAGTAAAAAAAAAGTTAATAAAAATGTTTTATAAAAGTGTAAAAATAACATTTTTGTTTTCCTATAATAAGTAATTTATTATAGGGAAAAAATGAAAACGTAAGAAAAAGTACACATATTTGGTATCACCGTGTTCGTAACGACCCAAACTATGAAAATATAATGTTATTTTTTACGCACGGTGAACGCCGCAAACAAAATAAACGGAAAACTATGTCAGCATCGCTATTTTTTGGTCACCACCCCTCCCAAGATATAGAATAAAAAGTGATCAAAAAGTCGCATTTACCCCAAAATAGTACCAATAAAAACTACAAACCGTCCCGCAAAAAACAAGCCCTTACACAGCTTTGTTGACGAAAAAATAAAAAAGTTACGGCTCAGAATATGGTGTCTCAGAAAATAAATAATTTGATAGAAACATTATTTTATTGTGCAAACGCTGCAAAACATAAAAAAAACGATACACATATGGTATCGCCGTAATCGTACCGACCCACAGAATAAAGTACAAACTAATTTATTGCGCACAATGAAGGCTGTAAGAAATAAAGAATTTAAAGCACCAAAATCGCTGTTTTTTGGTCACCTTAGCTCTAAAAAAGATCCTGTGGGGTCAAAATGCTCACTATGCCCCTAGAAAAATTCCTTGAGGGCTATAGTTTCCAAAATAGGGTCACTTTTGGGGGTTTCCACTGTTTTGGTCCCTCCGGGGCGTTGCAAACCTGACATGGCACTGAAAACCAATCCAGCAAAATCTGTGCTCCAAAATCAAAAAGGCGCTCCATCCCTCCTGAGCCCTGCTGTGGGTCCAAACATCAGTTTATGACCACATATGGGGTATTGCCGTAATAGAGAGAAATTGCTTTACAAATGTTGGGGTGCTTTTTTTCCTTTATTCCTTGTAAAAATGAAAAAATTCTATGTTTCCAAAGAAAAAAAGGTGATTTTCATCTTCACAGACTAATTCCACTAAATTCTGCAAAAAAACTGTGGTGTCAAAATGCTAACTATACCCCTAGAAAAATGCCTTGAGGGGTGTAGTTTCCAAAATGGGGTCACTTTTGGGGGGTTTCGACTGTTTAGATACCACAAGACCTCTTCAAACCTCACATGGTGCCAAAAATATATTCCTAAAAAAAGGAGGCCCCAAAATCCTCTAGGTGCTCCTTTGCTTCTGAGGCCGGTGTTTCAGTCCATTAGGACACTAGGGTCACATGTGGGATATTTCTAAAATCTGCAGAATCTGGGCAATAAATATTGAGTTGCGTTTCTCTGGTAAAACCTTCTGTGATACAGATTTTTTATTATTACAAATGAATTTCGGCAAAAAAAATGGATGTGGTTTTGAATACCTTGAGGGGTGCAGTTTTCAAATGGGGTGATTTATGGGGACTTTCTAATATATTAGGCCCTCAAAGCCACTTCGGAACTGAACTGGTCCCTGAAAAAATAGCCTTTTGAAATTTTCTTGAAAATATGAGAAATAAACTAGACATATGTGGGATGTTAACTAGTAACTATTTTGTGTGGTATTTCTATCTGTTTTACAAGCAAATCCATTTAAATTTAGAAAAATGCTAATTTTTGCTAACATTTTAAGTTTTTCACAAAAAAATATTGAATTTATCGACCAAATTTTTTCACTAACATAAAGTACAATATGTCACGAGAAAACAATCTTAGAATCGCTTGGATAGGCAAAAGGATTCCGGAGTTATTACCACATACACATGTCAGATTTGCAAAAATCATCTGTGTCCACAAGGCCAAAACAGGCTGTGTCCTAAAGAGGTTAAACAGCATCTCTCACTACTCCTCCATAAACACGTGAGAGGTACACATATAAATTGGATGACTACAGGCTGTAGATATGTGCCAGCCTACACGTACACACTCGCTCACTGTGGGACAGGCATGTCCTCACTGAGTATGCCTATGTTGCAGACACATATCTAAACCTAGAATGTCTATATGTACACCTTGAAAGTTTTTGTACGACACATTGAGTCATATTACACTGCACAAATATATGTATATAGATAAACTCGATAATTACGTGTCGCAGGACAGTATTGGCATTATGTCAGTTCATTCTTTTACGCTTGACCTACTTTACTTGGTCGGCAAGTCCTTTCACCCATCAGTACTATCACAGGGTGGATGAGCAGGTTGAAGAACAAAATTGCTTTGGGGTTGTACCCAAACAGGCTCTCCCACCAGGACACCTCTGAGTCTCTTATCAGGGAATGGGATGGAGGCTCGATTCTCAGACTCTTTAAGCATCTCCACGATATCCTCTTCCTCACTGAACTCAAGAGGGATCATCTGTCTTACAGGAGCATCTGGGCGGATATCGAGCCTCTACTCAGGGGTGACTGGAGTTCTTCCGTTCTGCTACAACGATACCTGTGACAATACAAAAAGGTACAATGCTTCTTGGAGGAGTATTCCTCTTCCAGTGCAATTAGTCACACAGATTGTGTAGTAAACATATTGCACTCGGTACCAACTCCAATACCCTTGACCCATGTATCTTAAGCTTGAAGAGGGTATTGGGTTGACCTTCATCTCACAGGTCCCCTCAGTATCTCAACACTGGTGTCTAAGCACCCGGTCCTAACTACCTTGGCAGAGGATCGTATCCTCCTCCTTTCAACATCCATCTGTACAGACAGATATGGATGCATACCCTTATAGGTTAGGATATCCGAGGGGAGCTGTGGCTGAAGTACTGTTTTGTGGTTCTTCTAAATTCTCAGGTTTGTGGAACTATATCCCCATCTTACCAAACCCATTATCTTAACCCCTTCCCGCTCCTGGACGTACTATTAGGTCATGGCAGCTGTATCGTTCGCGCTCCATGACCTAATAGTACGTCTCGGGAGTAACGGCCGTTTCGGCCGTCCTCCCGACACATACAGGAGCTGTGACAGCTGCTGTCTTGTTCAGCAGCTGTCACAGCTCCTACAGCGGGGACCGATCGCTGTGTCCCCGCTGATTAACCCCTTAAAAGCCGCGTTCTATAGAGATCGCGGCTTTTTAGGGCTTAAGCTGCCATCGCCGGCCTGCTACGCGATAGCAGCCGGCGATGGTGACTATGGCAACTGGACACCAAACAATGGCGTCCGGCTATGCCATAGACGGAAGCCTAGTGGGTCCTGACAACGTCAGGACCCACTATGCTTGCTGTCAGTGAGTAGCTGACAGTTCTAATACACTGCACTACGCATGTAGTGCAGTGTATTAGAATAGCGATCAGGGCCTCCTGCCCTCAAGTCCCCTAGTGGGACAAAGTAATACAGTAAAAAAAAAGTTAAAAAAAGATGTGTAAAAATAAGAAAATAAAAGTTTTAAAAGTAATAAAAGTAAAAATCCCCCCTTTTACCTTATCAGTCATTTATTAATAATAAAAATATATAAACAAACAAATAAACTATACATAATTGGTATCGCCGCGTCCGTAACGGCCTGAACTACTAAATTATTTCGTTATTTATCCCGCACGGTGAACGCCGTAAAAGAAAATAATAATAAACCGAACCACAATCACAATTGTTTGGTCACTTCACCTCCCAAAAAATGGAATAAAAAGAGATCAAAAAGTCGCATGTACCGAAAAATGGAACTGATTGAAACTACAGTTCGTTACGCAAAACATAAGTCCTCGCACGGCTTTATTGATGGAAAAATAAAAACGTTATGGCTCTTAGAATAAGGTAACACAAAAAGTGAATGATTGTTTACAAAACGTATTTTATTGTGCAAACGCCATAAGACATAAAAAAAACTATAAACATATGGTATCGCCGTAATCGTATCGCCCCGCAGAATAAAGTGAATGTGTCATTTATAGCGCACGGTGAACGCTGTAAAAAAAATAGAATAAAAAAACAATAGTAGAATTGCTGTTTATTAGTCACCACGCCACCTAAAAATAGAATAGAAACTGATCAAAAAGCTGCATGCACCCCAAGAAAACTACAATGGATTCCTCAAGGGGTCTAGTTTCCAAATTGGGGTCACTTTTGGGGGGTTCCCAATGTTTTGGCACCACAAGACCTCTTCAAACCAGACATGGTGCCTAATAAAAAAGAGGCCTCAAAATCCACTAGGCGCTCCTTTGCTTCGGAGGCCGGTGCTTCAGTCCATTACCGCACTAGGGCCACATGTGGGATATTTCTCAAAACTGCAGAAACTGGGCAATACGTATTAAGTTGCGTTTCTCTGATAAAACCTTTTGTGTTATTAAAAAAATGGTATAAAGAGGATTTTCTGACAAAAAAAATATGTAAATTTCACCTCTACTTTGCTCTAAATTTCTGTGAAACACCTAAAGTGTTGATAAGCTTTCTAAATGCTATTGTGAATACTTTTAGGGGTCTAGTTTCTAAAATGGGGTGTTTGATAGGGGTTTCTAATATATGGGCCCCTCAAAGCAACTTCAGAACTGAACTGGAACCTAAAAAATAAATAAATGAGGCAATACTTCGCTTCTTACATTATACTGATAATGAGCCGTGCCCACCCCGAGATGACCCCAGTTTTGACCGTTTGTGTAAACGGAGACCCCTATTAGACCGTTCTAGTGCCCGGTTTTCCCAAGCATACACCCCCGAGAAGTGTATTTCTATTGATGAGTCCCTGGTACATTTTAAAGGGAGGGTTCAATTCCGCCAGTACCTGCCGGGTAAGAGGGCAAGGTATGGCGTGAAGATGTATAAGCTGCGAGAGTGCATCCGGGTATATCTACAGGTTTAGGATATATGAAGGAAAGGCCACCCCCAAACCAGACTGCATCCTGGACTACAATAGGTACATGGGAGGGATGGACTTGTAAGATCAAATCCTGAAGCCCTACAGCGCCATGCGGTGTGGTATAAGAAGCTGGCCGGGCACATCATACAGATGGCATTGTACAATGTGTACGTGCTACATCGACGTGCAGGCCAGACGGGAACTTTCCTGGAATTTCAAGAGGTGATTATCAAGAACCTAATCTTTAGGGACCAAGAAGGGGGGGCACCCAGTACTTCTGGAAGCGGGGCCACACGCATCGTACCAGGGCGGCAACACTTTCCAGGAGAAGTTCCCCAAACTGGCAAGAAGGGAAAATGTGACACGTGTCCTGAATAACCAGAGCTCTGTATGAAAGTCAGTTTTAAAATTTATCATACATCCCTTGGTTTATAATTTACCCCAATTTTACTTACCCTGATGCACTCCGCACAGCTTATCCCCCCTCGTCTTTCCCCTCTGAGCCCTGCTGTGTGCCCAGGCAGCTGATAACAGCCACATGTAGGGTATTGCCATACCCGGGAGAACTCACATTACAGTTTATGGGGTGTAGGTCTCCGGTCAAAATGGTCACTACACCTCTAGATGAATGCCTTAAGGGTGTAGTTATTAAAACGGGGTCACTTCTTGCGGGTTTCAACTGTACTGGTACCTCAGGTGCTTCTGCATACATGACTTCGCACTAGAAAATCCCCAGTAGGCCAAATGGTGGTCCTTTCCTTCTGAGCCCTCCCATGGGCCCAAACGGCAGTTTATCACCACAAATGGGGTATTGCCGCACTTTGGACAAATTGGGTAACAAAATTGAGTATTTTATTTCTTATGAAAATAAGAATTTTTGAGCTAAAATGACATATTATTGGAAAAAATATATTTTTTTTTAATTCCCAGCCCAATTCAAATAAGTTCTGTGAAGAAACTATGGGGTCTAAATGGTCACATTACCCATAAATGAATTCCTTGAGGGGTGTAGTTTCCAAAATGGGGTCACTTCTGGTGGGTTTCCAGTGCTTTGATACCTCTGGGGCTCTGCAAATGCGACATGGCACCCGAAAACCAAATCAGCAAAATCTGCACTCCAAAGAACACACAGGGCTCCTTCCCTTCTGAGGCCTCCCATGGGCCCAAACGGCAGTTTATTGCCACAAATGGGGTATTGCTGCACTCAGGAGAAATTGGGCAACAAAATGGGGTATTTTGTTCCCTGTGAAAATAAGAAATTTTGATAAAAAATTACATCTTATTGGAAAAAATGTCATTTTTTTAATGTCACAGCCCAATTGAAATAGGTGCTGTAAAAAAACTGTGTGGTCAAAATGCTAACAACAACCATAAATGAATTCCTTGAGTGGTGTAGTTTCCAAAATGGGGTCACTTTTGGTGGGTTTCCATTCCTTTGATACCTCTTAGGCTCTGCAAATGCGACATGGCACCCGAAAACCAATCCAGCAAAATCTGGACTCCAACAAACATATAGCGCTCCTTTCCTTCTGAGCCCTCCCATGGGCCCAAACGGCAGTTTATCACCACAAATGGGGTATTGCCACACTAAGGACAAATTGGGCAACAAAATGGGGTATGTTGTTCCCTGTGAAAATAAGACATTTTGATCACAAATGACATTTTATTGGAAAAAATGAAATTTTTTTCATTTCACAGCCCAATTCAAATACGTGCTGTGTAAAAACTGTGCGGTCAAAATGGTAACAACAACCATAAATGAATTCCTTGAGGGGTGTAGTTTCAAAAATGGGGTCACTATTGGGGGATTCCTACTGTTTTGGCATCTCAACACCTCTTCAAACCTGGCATGCTGCCTAAAATATAGTGCTTCTTTGCTTCTAGGGCTTGTGTTTTATTCCACGAGCGCAGTAGTGCCACATGTGGGACATTTCTAAAAACTGCAGAATCTAGACAATACATATTTAGTAGTGTTTCTCTGGTAAAACCTTCTGTGTTACAGAAAAAAAAATGAATAAAATTGAAATTCAGCAAGAAAAATGAAATTTGCAAATTTCACCTCCACTTTGCTTTAATTCCTGTGAAATTCCTAAAGGGTTAAAAAACTTTCTAAATGCTGTTTTGAATACTTTGAGGGGTCTAGTTTTTAAAATGGGGTGTTTTATCAGGGTTTCTAATACATAGGTTTCACAAAGCCACTTCAGAACTCAAGAGGTACCTTAAAAAAAAGGCTTTTGAAATGTTCTTAAAAATATGAGAAATTGCTGTTTATGTTTTAAGCCTTGTAACGTCCAAGAAAAATAAAAGAATGTTCAAAAAATGATGCCAATCTAAAGTAGACATATGGGAAATGTGAACTAGTAACTATTTTGGGTGGTATAACCGTCTGTTTTACAAGCAGATGCATTTCAATTCTGAAAAATGCAATTTTTTCAACATTTTCTATACATTTTGCAATTTTTCACCAATAAACACTGAATATATCGACCAAATTTTACCACGAATATGAAGCCCAATGTGTCACGAGAAAACAATCTCAGAATCGCTTGGGTAGGTTTAAGCATTCCGACGTTATTACCACATAAAGTGAAATATGTCAGATTTGAAAAATGGGCTCTGAGCCTTAAGTCCAAAACTAGGCTGCGTACTTAAGGGGTTAAAATCAAGATATGTGTAACGCCAGGGTTACCTTCCCCTGTCCAAACTTTCCTAACTGACCACTCCAGTAAAACACAAAAGAATCAGGCATAATTGTATCCGCTGTATTTAATTGCACTCGCATTAGGCCTCAGATGAAATTGTGTTAAATAACAATTCCAACGTTATTATCCCAAATAGAGAGCATTTAAAACATTTTGCGATTATAGATGTCAATGCATTACCATTCAGAACTTCAAGATCTTAGGTGCGCAGTATAACATAACACTACTAGTGAACTTATGTTACCTGTTCGTTATTTTCCTGAAGTGGCTTTCTTATTATGCATTATAAATACAGGCAACCCCTATATATAAATACATATTACTAATAACCAGGGATACACCACAATAGAATCTGTGAAGAAACCACAAATGAAAACACAAATGAAAACAAAAGGAGAACACAAGACAATAAACACACAGTACAGACTTTAAAGAGATAACACCTCACTGTGAACATGTAATTTATGGACCACTTAAAATTCACAGCTGAACTCCTCCCCAGTTGTGGTTGGTCATTTAGACCCTTAAGCACATGGTGGAGCACATGGCTGGAGGAGATTCCCATGCAGCCATTTTGTCCTTGTCTAAATCCACCATTTGATTTAATGTGGCCATTTTCTATTGCTTCATTACTAGGTTTTGCACGGTTGCTTATACCAGGGGCGTAACTAGGAAAGACTGGGCCCCATAGCAAACTTTTGACTGGGGCCCCCTCCCCTGGGTGTCACACAACCCCCCCCCCCCTTGTAGATAGTTCCTTTTTTACAGCCCCCCTGTAGATAGCGCCATACAGCCCCCTCTGTAGATTGCGCCATACAGCCCCCTCTGTAGATAGTGCCATACAGCCCCTTCTGTAGATAGCGCCATACAGCCCCCACTGTAGATAGCGCCATACAGCCCCCCCTGTAGATAACGCCATACAGCCCCCTGTAGATAGCACCATACAGCCCCCTCTGTAGATAACGCCATACAGCCCCCCTGTAGATAGCGCCATACAGCCCTCTCTGTAGATAACGTCATACAGCCCCCCTGTAGATAGCGCCATACAGCCCCCTCTGTAGATAGCGCCATACAGCCCCCTCTGTAGATAGCGCCATAGGGGATACATGTGTGATCGCTGGCAACGATAGGGAGAACGGGGGAACGAAAGTCCCCCACAGTTCTCCATGACTAACCTCTGACTTCCGGCGTCTGCGCAGCTCAATAAAAATGAAAGGAGCGCTGGTCACGCATGCGCACAAGTGCGACCGGCGCTCCATTCATTTCTACGGAGCTGCCGACACAGACCCCGGTAGTCCGAGGTTTGTGATGGAGAACTTCAGGGGACTTTCAGTCCCCCGTTCTCCCTATCAATGCCAGCGATCACACATGTGTCCCCTATCCTGTGGATAGGGGATACATGTCTTTTGCTTAATGGCAGAGCGGGGAGATACCTCTCTGCTCTGCCGTAGTGTTCAGTGGCGTCCTGCTGTAGCAGCCATAGCGGCTGCTAGCGGAGCCTCCGGCCATGGTGGGGGCCCGTGCCGGCGGGCGACAAGGGCCCCCACATGCCGCGGGCCCCGTAGCAGCCGCTACAGCTGCTATAGCGGTAGTTACGCCACTGGCTTATACCATGGCAGTTCCTAGCAATGTGTTCCATCTGACCACATTTAAAACATTTAACAGGACCGCATTTCTTTGTACCCAAAGACTTGCAGTGCTTCGCAATATGTTTGTCACGAAAGGTCTGTGGACCCACTGGGCCGTACCACCTTGGCGGTAAGGCAGCTGGCCAACAGGGTGCAGGTGAAAGTCTATAGTGCGTATAGGTACCTGTGGCAGCTCAGACAGCAGCAAGGCAGGCTTGGCTGGAACTAGAAAGCAGGCAGAAGTCAGGCGAGGTGAAGCAGGTCAGACGTGAATACAACAGGACACGACTTTGGCACAGCACAGTGCTCGACCAGGAAGGTATGGAATGCTAGGAACAGGAACAGGAACTGGAACAGGTACAGGAACAGGTACAGGAAACACACTAGGAGGCCATCACATAGACAGACTAGAAATACACAACAAAGCTCAGACGTGGGAGGATGGGGCTGGGACCTTCTTATAGCCCAGGGCGCTCTGAAGCAATCAGCTCAACTACCAACATGCGTGCGCTCTGGCTTCTCAAGTCTGGACTGAGCATGTGAGCGCACCCTGGTGGTCACTGTAGAGCAGGACGGCCATATGTGCAGACATCTCTTGAGAGAAGGGCGTCGACTGGATGGAAGGAGTTCATGGTCAGCGACCACAGACGTTACAGTATCCCCCCTCTTACGCCCCCTCTTCTTGGGACCAGAGCGAGAGAGAAACTTCTTCAGAAGAGCAGGAGCATTGAGGTTCTCCTCTGGCTCCCAAGAACTTTCTTCAGGACCAAACCCCTTCCAATCTACTAAATAAAAGGTTCTTCCTCTTACTTTTTTAATGTCCAATATCTCCTTAACCTTGAAGGTGTCTAAAGGGCCGCTGAAGGCAACCGCAGGGCTTGGAGTCTTGGTAAAGCGGTTCAGAACCACTGGCTATAGGAGAGAAACATGGAAGGAGTTGTGGATCTTGAGGGTAAGAGGCGTCCGAAGCTTGTAGGCGACAGGGTTGATCTGCTGCAGGATCCTGAAGGGACCGAGGAAACGGGGAGCAAATTGTACGACGGCACCCTCAGTCGAATATTCCTGGAGGACAGCCAGACCTTCGCGCCAGGAAGAAACTGAGGGACATGTCTCTGATGAGTTACTGGATCTGGGGAAAAAATCAAAATGTCATCGAGATACACCACAACACAGACATAGAGGAGATCACGGAAAATGTCATTGACGAATTCTTGAAAAACCGCGGAGGTGTGACACAGGCCGAAGGGCATAACCAGGTATTTGTAGTGTCCATCACATGTATTAAATGCAGTCTTCCACTCGTCACCCTGACGAATCCGGATTAGATTGTAGGCCCCCCGCAGGTCAAGTTTAGAAAAAAAATTTGATCCCCTTATGCGATCAAACAGTTCAAAGATTAAAGGCAATGGGTATCTGTCCTTTACCGGGATCTGATTGAGACCCCGGTAGTCAATGCAGGGTCGGAGGGATCCATCTTTTTTCTTGACAAAGAAAAATCCGGCTCCGGCCGGGGATGAGGATTTACATATGAAGCCCCTCTGTAGATTCTCCTTAATATAGGCAGACATTGACTGAGTTTCAGGTAAGGAGAGAGGGTATACTCTACCGCGAGGAGGGGACGAATCAGGAACTAAGTCAATAGGACAATCATATGCTCGATGTGGTGGCAACGTCTCTGCCTCCTTCTTGTCGAAGACATCTGAGAAGTAACAGTAACAAGGAGGCAACCCTGCCAATGACTGATGCGGAGGAGACTGAGGCAGATGGATATGCCCCAGACAGCAGTTGAGACACTTGGGTCCCCACTGGAGAACCTCTCCGGAGTTCCAATCCAGGACTGGGTCGTGTAGACGGAGCTAAGGCAAACCCAGCTGCACGGGGTTGACGGCCTTGGGCAGGACAAACAGGGAGATGAGCTGAGAGTGAAGGGCTCCAACTTGAAGTCTCAGCGGCTTGGTCACAGACAATATTGTGTCGGGCAGCGGCAGTCCATCTAACGATCAACGGCTTCTCCAGAAGGGTAGTGGGCAAGTTAAGAAGATCCACAAGGTCTTGGCATATGAAATTGGCTGTAGAGCCAGAGTCCAGGTAGGCAGAGACCGGATGGGGCCACTCACCAAAGGCAATGGTCACAGTGATGAACAGCTTGGAGGAGAGTTCTCTATCAAATGCTGTGTTGCCCAGGGTTGTCTCTCCAACCAATCCTAGGCGTTGAAGTTTTTTTGTCTTCTGGGGACACAGACGCATGACATGGCCAGTGAGGCCACAATATAGACAGAGTCCAGAAGTGTGCCTATGCTGTTTTTTCTGGACAGACAGTTTAAGCTGATTCACTTGCATCGGAACCTCGGGTGGAGCAGTAGATGAAGGCAAGAGGGGTTGCTGGAAGTTGGGGGCCAGTCTAGGAAGCCTTCTCTCTTGTCGAAACTCTTGGGATCTTTCTCTGAGCCTCATGTCTACTTGGGTGGCAAGTAGAATTAGGTCATCCAAGGTAGGTTGTAGATCTCGAGCAGCAAGTCCGTCTTTGATCTCGGATGATAGGCCATTCCAGAATGAACCTACCAACGCCTCGTTGTTCCAGGACAGCTCTTCTGCCAGGGTCCGGAACTGGATGGTGTAGTCGCCCACAGAGGCGTCCTCCTGGCGAAAGTTCAGCATAACAGTAGCTGCCGATGAGACTCGTCCAGTCTCCTCGAACACAGTGCGGAATAACCACACAAACCCCTGGAAGTCTCAGGTCTCGGTGTAGCAGGAGGATCAGTCGGAGAGGCTGGAAAAGGAGCAGAGAATGAAGCAGCTAGCACCACTAGCTGCTGTGCCCAGGAGTCTACTGCCACAAGAAGTTGATCATGTTGTGATCGCAGGTCCTGCAGGTCCGCCTGCATGGCTTGGGAAGGTGACAGGCCCTTGAATTGACCAGCGGGGTCCATGGCCTGAGCGTACTGTCATGGCGTGGGGTATGGACCCACTGGGCCGTACTGCATAGTGGGATAGCAGCTGGCCAAACAGGTACAATGCAATGTCTATAGTCCAGAAAGGGTACCTGAGGCAATGTAGACAATAGCGGTGGATTTAGGCTAAGATGAGGCTCCGACAGTAGACAGACACCCGGCGGGGTGTGACACAGTAGATGCAGCGAAAGACACAACACGACTTCAACTCGGCAGGCACGGTAGCACAGGATACTGGGTACAGGCAGCAGGAACGGGTAACACTGGGAACTGGAAAAAACACTAGGAGGTCATTTGCAATGACAAACTTTAGGTAACACAACAACGCTCAGGCAATTATCAAGAGGGCAGAGCCCCTTTTATAGTCCAGCAGCATTCTGAGCTAATTGCCTTAAGGCTGTGCACGATGCAGGCGCACACGCCCTGCGGGAGACAGTGTCCGGACCAGGAAGTGAGTGCCGGCGTCTCTCAGGAGGGAGATGCCGCCGAGAACTCACTCGTCCATGGCCGTGGCCGTCAGAGGGTAAGTCAGGATGACGGTCCGCGGCCATAGATGTTGCACTGGGGCATGTAGTCGAAGCCAAGGTAGGCCTAGCAGTACAGCATTGACGGCTTTGGGCAGGAAGAGGAAAGAAATTAGCTCCAAATGAAGGGCTCCAACCTGGAGCTTCAGCAGTTTGGTCACAGATACGACTGGATCCGGCAGAGGCAGTCCGTTCACTGAGGCAACAGCCAAAGACATCTCCAGAGGAACTGTGGGCAATTGGAGAAGATCCACTAGGTCTCTCTGGATGAAATTAGCTGCGGATCCAGAGTCCAGGTAGGTAAAGACCTGGTGCGACCTCCCGCTGGACCCTATGGTCACGGGGGTGGATAGTTTTGAGGAGAGTTTTTTATTCATCGCTGTATCACCTAGGGTTGTCTCCCCAACCAATCCTAGGCATTGGAGTTTTTGGGCTTGTGAGGCATTGTTTCTCCTGGACAGATCATTTAAGCCGGTCCACCTGCATTGGCTCCTCAGGAGGGAGAACGGGTGAGGACAACAGAGATTGCTGGACAGTGGAGGCCAGTTTACGGAACTCTTTCTCCCTGCGAACCTCTTGGGATCACTCCCGGAGCCTCATGTTGACCCGGGTGGCAAGCAGAACGAGTTCATCCAGGGTAGATGACAGATCACGAGCGGCAAGTTCGTCTTTGATTTTGGAAGACAATCCCTGCCAGAATGTAGCTACCAAGGCCTTATTGTTCCAGGACAGCTCTGCTGAATGGCATACTCGCCCACAGAGATGTCTCTCTGGCGAAGAGTAAGCAAGGAGGCAGCTGCTGATGATACTCATCCAGGCTTCTCAAACACTGTGCGAAATGTCCATAGGAACCCCTGGAAGCCACGGCTCCGGTTCCTGACGTTCCCAGATAGGATTCGCCCATTCTAGGGCCTTTCCAGTAAGGAGAGGTGATTAAAGCGATCCTTGCGCTATGAGAAGGGAACGCTCTGTCATGTAACTTGAAGTGGATCTGGCACTGATTCAGGAATCCATTGCAGGTACTCGTGACTCCGTCGTAACAAGAATCGGGTATCAGTACTGGTACTGACAGGAGGTGTAGCAGGAGGAGCAGTCTGGGTAACAGGAACAGGAGCTGTGGAGACTGCAGCTTGCTCATCCAGCCGATGTGCAATGGTGTTCACTGCCAGGAGGAGTTGATCCTGTTGTGACTGGAGGACTCGCATATCCGCTTGCATGGCTTGTGACGTCGTCAAGGTCTTGGGTTGACAAGCAGGGTCCATGGCCTGAGCGTGCTGTCACGATCTGTGTGTATGTGGACCCACTAGGCCGCACTGCCGTAGTGGTGAGGCAGCTGGCCAAACAACAGAGTACCCAATAATACAAAGTCCAGCACAGGGGTACCTAAATAGTCCAGACAGTCGCAGTAGCTAGGCACAGATGGTACGTCAGACAGCAGATGATGCAAAGAGTGGCAGATGACACCAGGCGTGGTGTAACACAGCAGGCGTGACCAGAGGCACAACACGACTCCAACTTCTAAGGCAAAGGAACAACAGTAGCACGGAATACAGGATACAGGTAGCAGGTACGGGAACACTGGGTACAGGATAACACTAAGGGACCATTTGCAAGACTAACACGGGTAAACACAACAATGCTCAGGCAATGCGTGAAGGGGCAGGGCCGTTCTTATTCACCAGGGTGGTCATGGGTTAATTGGTAATAGTTTTCATGTGCGCGTGCTGGCCCTTTATGGCCGGGCACGAGCGTGTTCGCGCATCCTACGGGACGCAGCCGAGCTAAGCAGAAGTGAGCGCTAGCTTCTCCTGGGGAGGAGATGCAGCCCAGCGCTCACTGATCCATGGCTGCGGCCGTTGGGGGGTGACTATTCCCGACGGTCCGCAGCCATGGGCGCTACAGATACGTTGTGGCCAGTGTTAGAGTGGCCGACCCTCTTCCCATGATGCATGCTCCTTTTTCATAAGTTGGCGACTCAGGTGTGGTGTGCCACCAAGGCTGTCACTCAATATAACTCACTGCCCTCCATGGTCACGCTGTGGCATAACTTGCTGTTTTCTCATCTCCTTGGGTTAGAGGACTCTGTTTTCTGGATATCACATGAAGTTAAGGTATTAAGTGATTTTTGATTGCGAATGACACTTAGGTCTTTTGCACAGTTGCAAGACTCATTTAATGTAGTTTTATAGGTACTTGCAGTTGCGCCATGCACACAAGAGTAAATTCCCTAATAATGCATGTCCCATTTCAGAGCACCCTTTAATTGGCATTTGCACTTCTCAGGGTCGACGAGGCCTTATCTCAGCCTTATATACCCACCTCCTATGAACCAAAGTTGTAACACGTGAAAATGCCATCCTGCTCTTTGCACTCATGGGTGCCTTCATGCAAGTTTGCATCAAAGCGTAACTTTGTGCAAAAATGCATAAAAACTTTAGTGCCGCGTTCTGTGATCCTCCCCGCCAGTCTGCTGTTTACCTGCCTGCAGTGATGGCATGCCTGTAAAATCCATGTGACCGCAACAGCCAATCACTGGACTCAGCGGTATGTTGCCATTTACCACTGAATGCAGTGATTGGCTGCAGCGGTCACATGGGCTATTTGAGCACGTCATCACTGCAGCCAGTTAAACAGAAGGCCCGTGGGGAGGAATAGAAACATATTCCATTTTATCTCTTTATTTACTACGCTAGACCAGCTTTTTGACAGATGTACCGATGTTGTATCTTTAATAAACAGGTTCTTGCTCTGCTCTTATTTTTAATGTTGTAAGCATTATTTGATGTTGGGTGACTTTTTGATGTTAGTCCTGTTGGTCAAATTCTATAGAAACTGCACTGACATGACACTTAGATCGGGGAAATAGTTATTGTTCGTCAAGACTTTCTACAACAAATGAGTCAGCCAGACAATATTGTGGTCTGACATCTTATTTTTAATCTCGATCCTTGCAGTAGGCATGGTGACTAATATTGCTGTAAATCTCACATTCCTGCTTCTCCACAGTGAAAATATGGATGAAGCAATAGTCTGAGACATGGTGTTTCTAGGGTCTTAAAAGATATGGGGCACAAGCCCTGACACATATATTTACCCCCCCCCCCCCCCCCCACTCGAAAAATAACTACATTTTTACATACATATCTGAGATAGCATATCTATAAGACTAAGGTTCCTATAGCTACACCGCTGGATAGAATTGGATGCATTGACTCAGATACAGGGCCCTAGCAGACAGTATCACACATGATAGACTTAGGGCTCATTCAGACGAGCGTGATTCTCGTCCATGTGCTGTGTGTTGAAACAATGGGGTTATTTACTCATGCGTAAGTCTTCACACAGCGTGTGTCCGTTGTGTGAAACTCATTGCATGTCCTATATTGGTGTATTTCACGCAACAGGCCACCCATTGAAGTCAATGGGTAAGTGAAAACTACATCAATGTGCTGTCCATGTTTCACACATCAATTACACTGAAAAAAATAAGTGCTTGCAAGTGCGTGAAAACACATGCCACATGCAAGGCACACTAATACAAAAACGCAATATACAAGGAAAGATTTACGTGCGTTTTTTACGCACGCAAATCTGTCACGCTTGTGTGAATATAGCCTTAGCTACAAGGCCCCAGCAGTAACTATCCTTGTACTAAACCTCAGAGGTGAATTTGGCAATCTGACCCTATAGCTATGGATACGATTAGATACATTGGCTCAGCAGAAAGTGTCACACATGATAGACTTAGATACAGGGCCCCAGCAGTAAGTATCCTAGTACTAACATACGTTCACCCCCCAAAAATAATGTGTGTGCATGTATGTACACTACCGTTCAAAAGTTTAGGGTCACTTAGAAATTTCCTTATTTTTGAAAGAAAAGCACAGTTTTTTTCAATGAAGATAACATTACATTAATCAGAAATACACTCTAAATGACTATTCTAGCTGCAAACGTCTGGTTTTTAATGCAATATCTACATAGGTGTATAGAGGCCCATCTCCAGCAACCATCACTCCAGTGTTCTAATGGTACATTGTGTTTGCTAACTGTGTTAGAAGGCTAATGGATGATTAGAAAACACTTGAAAACCCTTGTGCAATTATGTTAGCACCGCTGTAAACAGTTTTGCTGTTTAGAGGAGCTATAAAACTGACCTTCTTTTGAGCTAGTTGATAATCTGGAGCATTACATTTGTGGGTTCGATTAAACTCTCAAAATGGCTAGAAAAAGAGAGCTTTCATGTGAAACTCGACAGTCTATTCTTGTTCTTAGAAATGAAGGCTATTCCATGCGAGAAATTGCCAAGAAACTGTAGATTTCCTATAACGGTGTGTACTACTCCCTTCAGAGGACA